>NC_051215.1:30660919-30665919 GCF_015220715.1 Pygocentrus nattereri | reverse complement strand
CAGAGAGGTTTTGTAACATCTCATGCCCAACGTTTAACAGGCTCTCCGCCCCCTTTCAAAAGAACACACTATCTCCAGCACTAATGTCCTTGTTAAAATGCTAGATAAATTCCCACAATGAAGAATGTGGAAAGAGTCGGCTTCCATCCAGGCGACAATTATGTTTTGAGCGCATACTAAGCGATGTTTCTCGCAGGCCTCCTCCTCTTGCCCTCCTGCCATCTGCTTGGAAACAGATATTTGCTCACTATAGTCTACTAAGAGGTCCATTGACCTTCTGTAAGGAAGCCATGCCGAAACTAAAAGCACTGCGCTTTTTAGACAAGATCGACTGCTCCTGCTGCAGGGGATGTACATGGCAGTGCGGTGTCCACTGTAGAGGCTGGGAGTGTAGGTGACACCACTTGTTGCATGAATTCACTTATTGTTGAACATTGATTTCAGTTCAGTGGACAATCAAATTCAGTTGTTTATAATCCTGTGACTAAAGACGGGAGGATGACCTGCAATGAAAACTACAATTAACGCGTTTCAGTTTCAGTTTAGCCTCTTCTCTGCGCTGCAAAGCGTTTATATTGTTTTTTTATTATTATTTACTTAAAGAAATAAGAGAAGAAAAGAAAGGAAAGATTAGAGAAGAGAAGGAGGAAAAAAGAGAAGAAAAGAAAAGAGAAAGGAAGAGTACAACAAAGAAAAGACGAGAAGAAATGAGATGAAAAGAGAAGAAAGGAGAACAGAAGAGTAAAGAAAAGAAAATTAGAGAAGAGAAGAAGAGAAAAGAGGAGAAAAGCGAGGAGAAGAAAAAGAGAGAAGAGAAGAGTAGCAAAGCGAATGGAAGAGAAGAAAAGCGAAGAAAGAGATGAGGAGTAAAAGAGAAGAGAAGACGAGAAAAGAAAAGAGAAGAGAAGAGGAGAGAAGAGGAGAAAAGCGAAGAGAAGAAAAAAGAGAGAAGAGGAGCAAAGAGAAGAGAACCAAAACGAAGAGAAGGGAGAAGAGGAGAGAAGAGAAGAGAAGAGGATAAAAGAGAAGAGAAGAGGAGAGAAGAGAATCAAAACGAAGAGAAGAGAGAAGAAGAGAAGAGAAGAGAAGAGAAGAGAAGAGAAGAGAAGAGAAGAGAAGAGAAGAGAAGAGAAGAGAAGAGAAGAGAAGATCTTAATTCAGTTCACACAGCGCCTCTGCTTTGCTGTCAGGTTAAGTGTATCTCGTTAACCGCGAATAACAGGTAACATTACTCCGCAGCGCCGCACTGAGTCCGACCCTGTTTTTTGGTAATGAGACTGGAACGCGGGAAACATCAAGCGAAGGATTGCAGGACAGACTGTTTATAAATCGCCATAATTACCATGATGTAATTAATCAAAAAAGCCATACAGCCGCCCACAAATGAACCAGCTAATTATCCAATCATAGCCGATTGTTGTTTTGAAAGTAGGATCGGTGTCGTGAATCTCCAACACCGCGGTCATTTTCATCAAACAGAGTAAGTGACTGCTGACCCTCAGCGCGCGCAAACCAGACCTGATCTGCAGGCTCCTGGACTTTAATGAATGAAGTCTCGTGCGCTCCCTGCGTCACTCCCTCTGGCTGTAATGTATAATTAGGAATGTTACAACTCAGAAGGAGCGATTATCAGATTAATTCCTAATCCACTGTTTGCTTCCTGGTGCATGATTATATGAATATGAGATTTAAAAAAAAATCTCAAATATCTTTCCGAGAAATCTGGCAAATATATGTGGAGAAAAAAACCCAACAGGTCTGGATTAGCATTCTGAATCTGTAACAGGCATGAAGGTAAAACTCACTGAACCTGCGCATTATTTTCAACTTGCATAACAAACTAATTGTACTATATTTATAGTCAGAAGCAAAAGTTTGGGCATCCCAAATGACACGTTTTCTTTTGTCGATTATAAGTCTAGAACACACTTCTTTACATTTGCATGCACGACTATTATTTGTTTGCTAAATTTAACACATTGGAAATACAGAAAACATAATAAACATAAAATGTGATCTGTGCAAAAGTTATGGCACAGTTTGTTTTATGTTTACTCCAATGTGTTAAGCTCAGCAAATGAACTGTAACTCAGCACTAACTTTTGCAGACATGTGCCATAAAGTGTCTTCTGTGTAAAGGATGTTATTAACTTATTTTTTCCTAGAAAATGAACCAACAATTATTTTGACTATCATAACTATCATAAAGCCCTACTTCCCCCCCTTTCTCTGGATAGATCGCTGATAATTTGGCCACAGAGAGCATAACCGAAAACTATAGCTTATTCTAGCTCACGTTTGGCTGATGACTTGGACGGAATCGCCATAGGCTGATTTACAATGTCAGAGACGAGCAGCTGAACACGTGTAAATGTGTTGCGGCCTGCCTGCGGTGTTATTAGACGTAAAGCATTCAACACGCACAACAACACAATGCAAACACGTACTTGGCTCAATAAATGCACTTTAGCTTTTATTGGAAAGGCTATATGAAACTATGGTGTGATCGAGCTTATATTTTATTATTTATTCTCGCAAAGTTTACATGCAGTCGCTTTCCAAAAAAAAATTACAAATGAAAAAAAAAGAAGAGATCATTTTAATAACCGCGGCGCTTGTAATAAAAACACTTCATAAGACGGCACCCCATCAAAATGCAACTTACTATGGCCTTTAAAAAAGAAAACAAGAGAGAAAATAACATGTAAACAAATACGGCTGAGAGGTTAACGGATCTACTGAAATCTCTAAAGTAACGACGTCGATAAGAAGAATTAAGACCCTTTTAGTTCTGTGGCTTTGAACAACAGACTTACATTCTAGAAAAATACCTTATCGAGGACGTTTTCATTGGCTTTGCGCGTAGACCCTTCCAAAATAACATCCACGACTTACTCTGTTACTCTGTTCAATACCTTCTCTCTTTCTCTTTTCTGCTTTTTTTTTCGCTTTGTCAAGCGCTCCACAAAAGTCTGGAGGTGTTGTGCAGTCGTCCTCGTACAGGCGTCCTTTATTCATCATTTTTCAAACGGGCTCCACGTGAGCATTTCTTTGTTGTTGTTATTGTTGGAGTTCTTTTAAGAACCAAGATCGACCAAGTTTGACGACATGGGGTTCAGTATGTTGTCATGTAAGGCGTGGTGGTGGTGCACGGAGTCCACGCTGGCCACGGGAACGGCGCTAGGCGCAGGCGGAGGCGCCAGGCCGTGCAGGGACTGTAGGCCAGGACCGGACGTGAGCAGCAGCGCGGGGCTGGATGACGTGTGATCCGGGGTGCCAGATGGAGTTTTGTCGTCGTCCGAGCTCCCCAAAAGAGTCTTATTTCCGTTCATGGACGTGGCCAGCGGCTTGTGGCTGTTCGTGTTGGAGTTCTCGTTGTTCTCCCTGCGAGACAAGAAATAATGGAGGCCATCAGAACTACATCTGGCAGCCGTAACTGAAAGCACAGGAGAGAAATCGCACTGAGTCGCACTGGTGCCGTGAACACACGGCGTCTCTCCAGGAAAGAAGGACGTGTAAAGGAATGGGGCACGAAGCGAAGGGGAGGTTAGCTTGTGTGGGAGCCACATTAAAGCCTGTATTTAGCCCGCGGCTATTACGCAAGGCCTTCTGTGGCGCTGCTTTCTTTGAAAAGGTTTCATAAATCTGCCGCTGTACAGCTCAGACATGGCACTGCCTCGGCTGCTCGGCTTTAAGTTTCAGTTTTTTTGTCTTTTTTTTTAAAGGAAACACGCAGGAGGGCCGTACAGTTTACATACAAATTGATAAGCGCTGATTGAAATTATAATGCAGGGAATGTATGAGGGACATAAAGGATGCAGTGAAATGCCACGCAAATGTAGTGTTACACGTGCAGCAATGCAGAGCGAAAACAAAGCCGCCTGTTTACGAGTCGATCCAACAGCAATGGCGATTAAATAAAGATAAGCCAGGCCCTGCTGATTTCAATCTACCCATTAATGTCCATAGGTGCGTATTTAACTCAGCCTCAACATATAGACAGTGCATTCAAACTCGTTGCATGAATGCCATAATTACCCTTATCAGAACAGAGCTCGCAAGGCCTTTAGGTCACCTGTAGGACCTGCTCTATACGCTGTGATCTGACGCTCAGTTGCGATCAGTTTGCGGAGGAAAACTGCGCTATTAAACAAAAAAGCGTCAGTCTATAAAAGCAGTTCATGCACTTTAGGACTATTGCAGCCTTACTAATTTGGAAATAAAACACACTTTAATTTAATACTCAGTAGTCAAACCTTGAAAAAATTTGGTTAAATATGGCTCGGTTAAAAATGATCTCGATTCTTTTGAGGCAGATGACAAGTTATAGAGCCACTGTAACAGTGTAATAACAAGACTTCAGCGATATAATAAATATTTGGAAATATTACTACTACTAAAAACAATCCTTTCTCTTGAAGTGGATGAAGTTATAGAGCCACTGTAACAAGGTAATAATAAAATTTCAGCCATGTGATAAAAAAATATTGTAATAATAATAATGATAATAATAATAATCTCTTCAATTTCTATTGAAGTGGTTGAAGTTATAAAGCCACTGTAACAGCGTAATAACAATACTTCAACCGTGCAATAAATAATCTGTAATAATAATAGTAATAATAGTAATAGGTACTTACGTATGACAGCCGTTATGGTCTAATGACAGAAAACTAAAAAGTGAGCATTTTATTGACCGCGTAACCTCATCTGTTAGTGTTTTGCAATCGATATGTTGTAATAAATGAGTATGAAAGTAACCGCTCTGGGTGTGACGTCAGCTTCTACTTTTCTACTTTTCACATCTGATCTCATTAGAGCCTTTACTCTCCAAATTCCGCCAAACCCCTTTACTTTCAGTGAAAAGTGAAACAGCTCGCGTTCTCTCTCTCTCGCTGTACCTTTCTTTGGCCTCCGCCGCTCTGTCGCGCTGCCTCCGGTTCTTGAACCAGTTGCTGACCTGCGTGGTGGTGAGCCCCGTGGCCTCGGCCAGCTCGCGC
>NC_051215.1:30608419-30655919 GCF_015220715.1 Pygocentrus nattereri | reverse complement strand
CAAATTCAAATGAAGTTGAGACGTTGTGTAAAACATAAATAAAAACAGAATACAATGATTTGCAAATCCTTTTCAACCTATATTCAGTTGAATACACTACAAAGACAAGATATTTAATGTTCAAACATAAAATGTATTGTTTTTTGCAAATATTCACTCATTTTGAATTTGATGCCTGCAACACGTTCCAAAGAAGTTGGGACAGGGGCATGTTTACCACTGTGTTACATCACCTTTCCTTTTAACGACACTCAATAAGTGTTTGGGAACTGAGGACACTAATTGGTGAAGCTTTGTAGGTGGAATTCTTTCCCATTCTTGCTTGATGTACAACTTCAGTGGCTCAACAGTCCGGGGTCTCCGTTGTCGTATTTTGCACTTCATAATGTGCCACACATTTTCAATGGGAGACAGGTCTGGACTGCAGGCAGGCCAGTCTAGTACCCGCACTCTTTTACTATGAAGCCACACTGTTGTAACACGTGTAGAATGTGGCTTGGCCTTGTCTTGCTGAAATAAAACCTGTATGTACCTTTCAGCATTAATGATGTTTTCACAGATGTGCAAGTTACCCATGCCATGGGCACTAAAACATCCCCACAACATCAGAGATGCTGGCTTTTGAGCTTTGCGCTGATGACAATCCGGACAGTCCTTTTCCTTTTTGGCCTGGAGGACACGATGTCCATGATTTCCAAAAAGTTTGAAATGTGGACTCGTCAGACCACAGGACACTTTTCCACTTTGCGTCAGTCCATCTCAGATGAGCTCGGGCCCAGAGAAGCCGGCGGCGTTTCTGGGTGTTGTTGATATTTGGCTTTCACTTTGCATGGCAGAGTTTTAACTTGCACTTGTAGATGGAGCGACGAACTGAGTTCACTGACAATGGTTTTCTGAAGTGTTCCTGAGTCCATGTGGGAATATCCGTTACAGAATGATGTCGGTTTTTAATGCAGTGCCACCTGAGGGATCAAAGGTCACGGGCATTCAATGTTGGTTTTCTGCCTTGCTGCTTACTTGCAGAGATTTCTCCAGATTCTCTGAATCTTTTGATGATATTATGGACTGTAGATGATGAAATCCCTAAATTCCTTGCAATTGCATGTTGAAAAATGTTTTTCTTAAACTGTTGGACTATTTGCTCACGTAGTTGTTCACAAAGTGGTGAACCTCTCCCCATCCTTGCTTGTGAACAACTCAGCCTTTCAGGAATGCTCCCTTTATACCCAATCATGACACTCACTTGTTTCCAATTAACCTGTTCACCTGTGGAATGTTCCAAACAGGTGTTTTTTGAGCATTCCTCAACTTTCCCAGTCTTTTGTTGCCCCTGTCCCAAATTCTTTGGAATGTGTTGCAGGCATCAAATTCAAAATGAGTGAATATTTGCAAAAAACAATAAAGTTTATCCCTTTGAACATTAAATATCTTGTCTTTGTAGTGTATTCAATTGAATATAGGTTGAAATGGATTTGCAAATCATTGTATTCTGTTTTTATTTATCTTTTACACAACGTCCCAACTTCAATGGAATTGGGGTTGTGAGTTTTTCCAAGTGAAAAGGACGTATTTGTACCTAAGATAAAACACTAAGATAAAATGGCTGGAGACGAGACAGGGTGTGGAATCAATACAACATAGAAAATATAATTTCAGCGGATTATGGTACAATTATGTTCCCTGACAAAAGGTACAGAGTTGTACCCTTGAGAAAACCACCCCAGTGACAAGACAGGTACTGCCCCGTGACAGTTTATGATTGTTTTTATATTGTTTTTGTGATGTCATGAAAACCAATCAAACACTTACTGATTCAATCCACACCAGTGTAGCTCCGCCCATTCACGCTGAAGTTATAAGGAGTGTTTCAGCCAATCAGACCTAATTTGCACATGTCAGCCTTAAGGCACAGTAACAAAAACAGCCTGTTTGATTCTAAGGGGTAAAGAGATGTTGGAAAATGGTCAAATGTATTATGACTTACAAAGTTTTGATATGCATAAAAGCAAGCAAATCTCAGAGGGAAATATACAACAAATAAGGCAAGAAAAATGTAGGATATAAGCCCTTTAAAATCCATCAGCAGCACATCTAATTTAATGTAATGAAGGCCTTGTTAGATACTGGATGGTAACTGTATCACTCTAAAATAGACGTGTTAAAAACAACTTCTAACTAGACACATCAGTGAGTTCATTACGTGTCATTATGCATGACTTGTAACACATAATAAGTTGAAGTGTTTCAGAATCAGTCATGGAAAACACACCTGGGGTTACTTTGAACACTGAAAGAGTTCAATGAGAAAACAATGCGACACAGAAGTGTTAAAATGGGTAACACAAGTTAGTGTGTTGTTATTCAACACACCACTTTTAAACGGCTAAGCTACACAAACACATAAAAATGGACTGTTCATTTATTTATTGATTATAACTTCAGTGTTTTTATTTTAGACAAATGGCTTGCCTCGTTTTCTCAGATGGCAGATTTTGTACAGTACTGCACACATCCAAATCAGCTGGAAGATAAGATCTATTTGGCTTATGTAATGAAAAAGGCCTCGCCTGAGTATCAAAACATTAAAAGTGTTGAGGTAAACTAAAAAACACTGCTGGACGTTTCATCAGTACATGTACTGAGAGGTTCCTTGGTCAGCAGTGATTCAGAACTATCCCCTCCTCTGACCCCAAGTCCATGCGGAGATGCCGTTCATGTATCTTCATAGCGAGCTTAAGTGCTTTTACAGGGTTTACAGGGTTCAGGCGGGTCCCTCAAATAATCAATTCACTCCTCTGCAAGCGCACATGCTCAACAATGAACAAGCACCGGTTTGTTGATGTAACTTAAATAGTATCTATTATGCTCTCTGGCTCTCGGATACAGGGGCACAACACTCGATACCGTGTGCTTGGCCTGTGCGGTCCCAGGAGGCCCGGGCTGCGCGTGACATCTATCGGATCTGGTCTGTGTCCTGCACCTGGGCCACACTCTCTCAAAGCTCTGCTTGTTAGGCGGACCTGATATTTCCTCCAAAAAAACCCCGGGCTACGCGCACCAGAGACCCGCTACTCTGTGAACCGCGCAGTGCTGCCACTTTATAATCAGCCCGCATGGCAGACTATTGATTATGATGATAAACGCACGCAGGAAGCAGTGAAAACAAATCAAAACGCTTATAGCGGCGCTCACACACACTTAATAAATAATCTGATGTATGAACTTTATTTAGTTATGATACACAGTGTAAGCAGACCTTTTCTTTCCTCAGCATACAGTTTAATTGTTGACCGAACAAATTTGAAACATTTCAGGGCAGAATATGATTTTATGTCAGTTTTGGGTGATCTAAACATTCTTTATTTATGACAACATATTTTCAGTTTGTAAGCTGCGTCTCATTGGTTCATCTTCTGGGTCAATAATATGAAAAATACACTCTAATGTGACATATTAGAAGTATTGCAGAGCAGCATCTAATGATGGTCTGTTATCAGTCAAGAATTACTGAACTATGCAGAGAACTGGTAGTGCTTTAACTTACAGTTGAATCTGCTTATATTATTATAAAAAAACAAGATGTTGTCATTTCATTGTGGTTTTAATGAAAGTTACCTGAAATAATGTGGGAGGTTCAGACTATTTTTGCACAGTTTTGATCAAGTGTACAAGGCTGCTGTTATTGCAGTTTGGGCATATGAGAGAAATGCACTGGTGACATTATTGTTTTTGATACCAAGTTTATTGTGCAAAAAGAGACCATATCTTTCTTTATTTAAGGAACTCTGGGGTGGCCAGTCTATTGTTCTGAGAACACCAGTAGCTTCTTTGAATATCTTCATTTTGTCAGTAAGGGCATCATGACAGCTACACATCCTTTCAGACTCATAGTGCTGAGGTGTCTTCTCACAGTGGAGGGCTGGATCTTGATTTTCTCCTAGCGCTCAAAGACAAAAGTCTTGGTGGTCTACCAGCTCCTGTACAGTCATTGGAAGCCTCATCTCTCTATCTTATAATGATTCATAATTGAACTTCAGTTTTGGAAATTCTTGTTTTTTCTTTTATTTTCCTTCAATGTACTCTGTCCTTATGCAAGTAGATTATCTTCTATCTGATCTCAGAAATACTACCTGAAAAAAAATGAGTACTCACTGGCCATTTTGACTGGAAAGTAAGTAAATAAAGGCGGTCTCTAACGTCTGCACAGTTCTGTAGGTTATTGAGAAAGCATTATGCTCAAGTATGAGCAAAGTCAGCATATTTACCATGAAGTTCCATATACTGTCCTAACACTGTCATACGTTTTTTTTTATTGTACATGATCAGATATCATGTGTTCAGATAACGTTTTGATTAAAATAAATCTAGTGTTGAAGACTATATAAGATATTTTTGGCCTAACTGTTGTCTGTTCATCCAAAACAAGAAATATCAATATATCCACCTTGTAGTTTGACATACTGCCATCACATAGATCTATTCTGTACTGTTAACTTGACTTATTGTTTATTCTTGGTCATAGAGACTGTCAATGAATAACTGTGCTTGTATTAATAATAAAGTTTAGAACACAACATTTTTACAATATGCAGGCTGACCTGATAGACTGGCAACATACATGATCATGTAAAGACCACAATCTTATATTTGTAGAACAGCAGCAGGTGCAACATTTTATGGATTTCTAATAATCACATGATGGTCACATGATGACGTAGGAGTGCAAAGCTTTGAAAACAATCCACTTCTGATCTGTGGGCTGTACTCATGACTTGACCTTCTTTATATCTTTGTGTTTGTAGTGTTTTTTGGTAGACCAGCTATCCACCTGCATGCACACCAATTAGCACAGCCAGGGATGTTTTTATTTCTATAACAGTTGTTCTCACTTCTTTCAAAATGTTATATGTTTTTTTTTTGTTTTTTTTTTAAAGTGATCCACAGTAATCAGCCATGTACCATCACTTAGTATCCATCTCTGTGTAGAGGCTTTTATGGTAGTTTGGTGCTTCACTTAAAACAGGAAGTTCATGTGGTGTCACAAGCCATATGTCCAGTAAAACCACTCAGACAGACTCAGTCTCTGAGAAATGTACAGGACACACTGTAGCGCAGGTTATAGTCTAGTATAGCTATTTATAAGAAGTGTTGACTTTTCAAAATAAATCATTCCAAATGATCCTTGAATGTATGGAACAACCTTTCACTGGTATAGAACATTTACATTATGTAGAGGTTCTTTACACTTCAAAAGTCTTCTTGGGACGTTTTTAATGCCACTTTGCATCAACAAAAGTAGTTCTTTAAAGATCCATCCACTGAAAGCTTCTTAAGGGAACCAAAAGTAGTTAAGTAGTTCTCCAAAGATCCCTTTTGGGCTCAATTTGACACATTTGCTAACATGTGTAGATACACAGCCAGGCTGGATCACAGCTGCCCTTTTCATGCCAGACATGGCATATGATAGTTAATAACATATTTTATTAAGTTAAATTATTATCACATTGTTCAAATTCATCTGAGGAAAATGTCTTTAGAGCAGTGCTGGAACATGAGGCTTCTTATTTACTCCATATTCAATGGAAAAAGCATTTAATTTAATCAATGAATGATATTTACACATATGTCTATATAAATCTGCCACGTTTGTTGCAAAAAGGCCATTAGAATATTTTAGACATATTTACAGTATAGTCTTATGGAACCTGCTAAATCTGCTAAATGCTGTAAATGTGAACACAACCACATATTGTGAAAGTTGTTCACATTTTTGTGTAGGCACATAGACAATATGTGTATGTTGTTGGGTTGGGTACCTCACATGACTGTTTTAATTAAGACTTAGGACAACTGAGTTTATGAAATAGGCTACAAATATTTGTACAGGAATCTAAAAATCCTTATGTGCTCGTAGTCACATTTACCCCTCTTGTCACTGGGGTGGTACCTCCAAGGGTACATCTCAGTACCTTTAGTCAGGGAACATATTTGAAATAATGCACTGAAATTGTATTTTGTAAGTTGTATTGACTCCACCCACCCCGTCTCGTCTCCAGGCTTTTTATTTTATTGTCCTGTTTTAAAATATTTGGTTATGAAAAGGTAAAAATATGAACTTTTCCACTGGGAGAAACGTATTTAAGGTACACAACTGGACCTTAAAACCACTGCTGTACCTTTGAGGTCGCATTTACATTGTTTGCACAAATATCCCTACACATTACTGCCGCTGCAACCGCTAATGATGCTTTAATTTTTCAACTCTGCCTAAATCTGTACATATTAATGCCTTATTAAGCTTCTGTAAACATGATACAACCATGTTAACCATTTACAGTTTATTAGCCTTATTTTTCAAACCTGAAAAAGTCTGTTAGTCTGTAGATATTACTGATACTATTACTGAAATTGGTGAAATGTATTGTTTTGGGCTGTAAACAGACGACAGTCCTGACTGTACACTGCTACTTTTAACCATTCCAAAAATTAATCATAATCCTTTCACAATATTCTGGCTTCATATACACACAGCTAAAAAAGTACTATTGGTCTGCAGTAGAAATGATGAAAACATTACAGAATAATAGCAACACACTCAATTATTCTTCGAAGTCACTTTCTTTGGTTAGAACATAGTGAACTGAATAGGCCTTTGAAAAGTGGCTGTTGACACTCCAGCTTAACTAAAAGTGAAGTGACTGGAGGCCTTTTCCTCATCCAAGCCTTTTTTCTGCTTGAACAGAACTGCTTTGGAAGAGTAGAAACACATGTTCGCATTACTTACCTCAGAAGTTTGTTCTTGTTTCGCACTTCTCTTGGTCAGCATTAGTTTCCATCAACACTGAAGCGGTAGAGAGCGAGACAGGTTTGATGGTCGGTCGGCCTCGCGCTGGAGACAAAATAGAATGGTGAGAATATTTTCAAGCATGAGGTCTTTGCAGTGTGTGTTATTGCATTACCGTTTCGTGTGCTTTTACATTTTGATGTTATATTTTTGCGCTTGGTCAGAACTGACAGTCGTCTACTGTCCTGTGACAGAATGATGGATTCTTTAGTGCATGTTTATACAATTACTTTTCAGAAATCAGTTCTCACTATAAATATAAACAGGCTGTCTATCACTTGGACTTTTACTACAGATTTATTTCCATTGAAAATGTTTAAATTGCTTTGAAAAGTGGTGAGAATGTTTAAGGACATGTGTATGATTGATATACATTACAGTTTAAGAAAGACCCAGCATGTTCAGTGTGGTAGAGTTTGTGATAATCTACTTTTTTCATTTTTTATAGTTGTTTTAGTTTTATTATTTGATTTCCACCATTGTGGTCATTTTCAGGAAAACAAATGTTTCTCTAAAATAAATAGCTTTAAATAACTAAAAATAATCTCTAGAAAAAAGCTGTAAAAAGCAAAAAAAAAAAGTTATATTTTATAAATTCTATTTATTCTAAATGCAATAATTCATGATGAATTTGTGAGACTAATTATCCCAAATATTCTGAGGTATATATATATATATATATATATATACTGTGATAAAAACATCTAATATGGAATATCACTAAGCCAGTGCCCCTCTTATCACTGATGTGGTACCCTAATCTATTACAATTACAACTATTACAATTGTATATAATCTATACAATTATATTAGTTGTTTTGTCTCCACACAGCCTGCCTTGTAAGCAGGCTTTTTGTTTTATTCTGCTGTTTTAAAGCAGAAGATTGTGAAAAAGGTATAAATACAAATCTTTCCCCAGAGAAAAACTTATTTAAGGTGCAGAATTGGACCTTAATAACACTGTTGCACCTCTGAACGTTTCTTTACACTGTTTGTACCTTATTGATTGAAAAATATACCTGCACAGCACCTTTATGTCTAACAGAGTGTATAGGACAGTGAAGTGTTTGAGTAAACCAACAGATTTTCTCTGTGTCTCTCTAGATATACATGCTGATGAAGCTTGTAAGCTGACCAGTAAGAGAGGAGTGTGCATGTATCTGGTGCTGACGTGCACCATGGCATGCTCAGAGAGGGGGGAGAGAGAGAGAGAGAGAGAGAGAGAGAGAGAGAAAGAGAATGGAGGACTTCACTGAGAAAGTGGGATTACTGTCAATTGCTTACAAATTGCAATAATACCCCAAGCCCAGGCCACCCACCGTCGTGTATGTTTGTGCATGTATCCACATACTGAAACATGAACACACGCGCACACACAACGCTGATTGATAGCTACATGTGTCCATTCCAAAAATGCAAGACAACCCATGATGTTTCCTTCACAGAGGATATTAGTGTTCTGTCAACTGGAACCAACTGGAACCTCACGACACAAATAAGAATTCCTTTCCGGTTTATTTCATGAGCAGATGAGTGAGCAGGACACTTTTTCCTAGGAAAAAAATTGGTTGCTGTTTTATCACAGGGATGAAGTTTCACAGTTAAGTCTATTAGTAAAAACAATACGCACATCGCATAACTATTGAAAGCATTCAACTACAGTTTGGACTTTGCTGAAATTATTTACACTCAGTTTCATACACAGTACTCCAGTTAAAGCAACCATTAAGTAAAAGTCATAATTTTGTATATTTCTGAGGAGATTAGATACAAAATAATCCATGTCACAAGTCAAAGAAAAATAGCTAGAACAAACCAAAGTTTCTAAAATTGGAATTCAAAAGAATGATTAAAACATACAGTACAGATGTTGGTGACATCTGTACTGCTTTGACAGGCTTATTCATTCAGTCATTATTAATCTAGCTGATTATTCAGTAAATATTAATGATGTAATGTAGCTACGAGGGCGATGAAGACCGAACCATCTACAGTTCCAGTTAAATCAGCTAATAATAAATCACAAATATCTGCTGTGTCTCATACTGTGAAACGACATGTGTGTAATCTATAAAACTCAGCGTCTATGCTGGTACCATGCTTGATGGTTTGTTGTGCAGTGATCGGTTTACATCTGCTTGGGGGAGGGTGAATAGGTGACTGGCGTAGAGAGCTCAATCTGCCCCTCAGTTTCAGCTGCCCGTGTCGGTGGAGGATCAGGAGCCGAGGCTTGATGAGTCTTACTGATGTCTGATTTAGTGGAAGTGTTTATGTGAACCTCAGTGTGGACAGTAACGGTTTCATGTATTGGTTTAGTGCTGCTAATACCAAAAGAACAGCATGTTATTCTTACTACAGGCACAAACGTCACACTCCTCTGCAGTGACACAACTGTGTTTTCCACAGATATCACAGAACAGTCGTCTTTGACATTACAAGACACATCCAAACCTGAATGGACTGTGCCTTGTATATTTGAGCCATGCATTCATGCAGGGCAGAATTTAATATTTTTAAATGTACTTTTTTAATAAAACTATTTTTTAACTACACAGAACAAAATGTGCCTTAGGTTTATGTTGGTAATTATGGCCAAGAACACTTTAATTTCACTGTAAAATAGGATATTCATCATCTTACTGTGAAATCAACTCATATAATTTCTTTGAAGTTCTACTACATACCATTATGGGGAATGACAGCAAGTGAAGCTTGAAAAAAAAAACACATTTCAGTAAAGAACTTATTGTAAAAACATAATAAATACATAAGCATTTTAATAAAAACAAACATTGTTTTAATTCAGAAAAATTTTACTTATAGTTTTATAGTTACTTTTAGTTACTCAAAGTTTTAAGTTTTGCACTGGATTTTTTGTACATATGTATGTATGTATGTATGTATGTATGTATGTATGTATGTGTTTGTTTGTTTAAATACTGGACATTGCTTATTGGTGTTGGCAGATATGTTTTTGGTTACATTTGCGCAAATTAGATTATTAGATTATTTTGCCTGCTTTAAGAAACTCACACTGAGAAAGGAGGCTACATTTTACAAGAAGTAATAAGTAATGTAATCAGTAACCAGGCGCCTGCCTTGTAAGTTCAATCACTTGGTAATGATGCTTTATAACCATGTTACAAATGTGCATTGTACATGTATTGTGAGCAATTACCATAACACTGGAGTTATCTATACTCACTTTAAAGCTAGCGCTATTTACAGGCTGCTTAGCCTGTGCAGCTCTCTGATCTGACTGAAAAAACAGTTAGCTTTGGGAGTGTAGCGACTTTCCCTCTTTCTGTGTTACTCTGCAGCACTTGTATAACATTATTAGATTAGATTAATAGATTACTCATAAATTTTCTATCTCAACCAGATCTTTAACATTGACATGACCAGTATATCTTATTAGTATTTTCATGAGACCTAGTGTAAAGTCTGGCCCTGCATATACAGTTCAAAACATGGTGAATGAATATGTTCATTGAAGTTCTAATAAGTAAGTACATTTTTCATATGTATACTTACAGTAAATCTCTGTCTACTAGTCTGCATTACACTTACAGTTGTTATGTAAAAATACAGGAGAATGCAGCTTATTACTATAAGTTACATAACTGTAAACATATGGTCCAGGTGATTGTAGAGCCACAGTATGAAGTTGCTATTTTACTGTTATTTACTATCAATATGGCACAGTATATCCCTGTGAAAGTAATGCAAATAACAGTCAGTCATAGACATGTACTGTAATTTTACAGTGAAAGTTTTACAGTGTAAAAATTTCAAATGTGTTTATTGGTTAGATTTGCAGTAGTTGTGTCATGAATAACATTTTATTTCTACAGAAGGAATTCAAATACATATCCATAAACACTGAATAACATGTTCATAAGGCATTATATATTAATAAACAGCTAATGCAGTTAAAGCTGAAATGAAATATGAAGTTAATTGCAACGTTTATGAAGTAAATGGCATTAAACTGAAATAATGAGCCCCTTAAATTGCCAAGTCGCAGTTTGCCCAGTTTGCTTAAATTGCCAAGTGTAGTTTTACTACACATTTATATAACCTAAAAAAATAATGCCAGTTTGCACTACAGTCTATGTAGTTACTGAATAGCATGCCTTGGTATGTAACAAGCCTGGGATTATGAGGGGTTAAACTAAAATGATGGACATTTGTTCCATTTGTAACACTGTCATGAAACATCATCACCAAGAAAACCAGAAGATACAAGGTCTAGAGCATAGTATATCAGTTCAATGTGAGCTTTAAATGTCCTCAAACCTAAGTGATCATTTTCATACACATTCCCCAAAATGTATGAATACCCATAAACATATATGTACAGTTATTTTACAATATTGTTGAAATATTACTTAAATAAATGTAGAAGATCTCAGGTTGTAGTTCAAAATTGCTTGCTTTTAAATGTACTTAAGTATCAAAGGTCAAAATATATATATTTTTATCCTCAGGGCTTCAGACATGAAAAACTGCACTTTTGCACTTTTAAGTCTAACAGAAATACATCAGTACAATAGCTGAAACTTGGTAAGTTCCATCATGTGGTAATAATGCTTTATAACAGTGTTAGAAATAGATTTCTGTACAGTACGTATATGTATATTCATACATTTGTGGAAAATGTGTATGAAAATTATCACTTAAGTTTGCAGGCATTTCTATAGAACTGACATTCTGTGCTTGTAACTAGGCCTCTGGTTTGTAAGTACCATAATGCTTTATAACACTGTTATAAATGGAACAAAGTTATACCACTTTAGTTTAAAGCCCCCCCCCCTATAAATAATATGTACCTTACTATATAAACATATATATATATATATATATATATACATACACAAATATTGCTTTATAAATATATTATTCAGTGCATGTGTTATGAAGTCCCTATGTAACATGATACTGTACATGCAGTATATTTCTTATCCAATGCTATTTACAGTTGTTTTTAACATCAAAATATAATATGGCTTAAAAGCACACATGCAACTGTTGACTATTTATTTGTTGTTATGACTGCTTGTCCAATGAAAGACACAGAATTGGTGGGAATTGGTGTACATTTACTTAAATCTTAGTATAGTAGTAAGTAGTTCTCTAAGGCACATTAGAGAGCGCAGTAGATACCAGTACAGTCATAGTGCACTGTTATTGTAAGATAAGCTCTTTGGTCGTACACAGAACAGATGGCTAATTGAATCCCAGTCACATGGAAAGATGAGAAAATCAGTTTATTACACATGCTTTGCCCTGAGCACTGAAGTAAAAGGATAATATGCTGGTTGGACAGATTTCTACAGGAAATACTGCATCTGCTGGTGGTATGTATCACTGTGCACTGTGCAGCTGGAGCAGTAGTGAGGACAGTGGGGATCTCCTTAGGACGTGGGCATTAAAGGGGACTTTACACCCACAGGTCAGAGCAGATGAAAGGCCAGGAGGATCTGAGAGAGCTCTCCAGTGTAAATGTGTATCTACACACATGCGGCAGCTGGACAGGCACTAGCAGCAGGGTGGGTTTAAACATCATTCTAAATCAGCACTGTAGCTGAAACAATCTCAGCTTGCAAATCCCTGAGGAATTAATTAACCAATTAATGTCCACGTTTGAAAATTTCAATTTCCTTTGGTCCATATGTTCTTTGAGCTTGCCTGAGACAAATCTGAACATCTAACACCTCATTATAGGGTATTATGCATTATGTATTGTTCCTAGTAAGCCTTATCAAACTGGTAATTAACTGGATGCTCATTACTACTTCATTAAACAACATTCTGAATTAAGCATTTTTCCAGAGCACTTTTATTTGTGCACATAATAATCTTTGGCACATGATTTATTGCTATCACTCAACTAATGCTTTGCTAAAACAATCTAATGAGATGTAATGTAACCGGTTAGGTACTGAATAGAAGTTGTGTTAATAAACACAGTGGTGCAGACCCCATATTCAAATAAGGCCTATACTGCAGAAATAAACAGGTACTGAACTAGACATTTTCACCCTTTATTTGTTTTATTTCCAGACAATACAGCAATTAGAAGTAATTTATGTTTCTACTTTGGGGAAAAAAGCTTAAATCATATATTTAACAGAATATTACATATATGCCTCAACAGATAAACATTAAATAAAGTAGTAATGAGCAGACAGTTAATTACCAGCTGTAGTGGCTTGAAAAGGCTTAATGAGAGCATTAGAAAGGCATTACACTGTCTCCCTATAATGAAGCATAACCAAAGCATTGAAATACATATTGTTAGATGTTCATCTAATGTATACACACATATACACACACACACACACATCTTCTAAGTCGCTTCTCCTTCTGGGTCGTGGGGGGTTCTAGAGCCTATCCCAGCAGTTATCGGGAGGAAGGCAGGATACACCCTGGACAGGTCGCCAGTCCATTGCAGGGCAGACAGACAGACACACACACACATTCACACTCACACCTAGGGGAAATTTAGCATGTCCAATTGGCCTGACTGCCTGTCTTTAGACTTTGGGGGAAAACCGGAGAACCCAGAGGAAACCCATGCAGACACTGGGAGAACATGCAAACTCCACACAGAAAGGACCCTGGTCACCCGGCCGGGGAATCAAACCCAGGCCCTACTTACTGTGAGGCAACAGTGCTACCCACCATGCCACCATGCCGCCATGCCGCCCCATCTATACACAATATCCCATATCTGTACACAATTCCATAACTTTACATTCTTAAAAAAATGTTTTTTCAGGTTTGGTAAAAAGACAGTGGTTCTATATAGAACCATGAACACTCAAAGAACCATTTGCATGCATAAATGGTTCTTTGCATGGTGAAACCATTCTTTAGATTGATGGTGAATGTGTTGTACTTGGTTCCATACAGAACCTTTGTTCTATATAGCATATATATGTTCTATATAGCAGTGAAAAGGGCTCTTCTATTTTTACAAGCTTCATTATAAAAATTAAAGAACACTTTTGGTATTGTATGGAACACATTCACCATCAATCTGAAGAACCATTTTACAACGCAAAGAACCATTTAAGCATGCAAATGGTTCTTTGAGTGCTCACGGTTCTACATAGAGCCAATGCCTTTACTAAAGACCCCTTGTTTTTAGAGGAATAGACCATTCAGAGCAAGTCTGCAGCATTTTTGCTTTAGTCATTGGGCATGAATGGACATGGACATGAACAAACACCTATATTATTTATTAGGCAAATTAATATCAACGAATTGCGAACAACAACTAATATTCCTTTTAGCAACTGTAAGAAATGTATTTTTTATTTTTTTGCTACGGGTTGTTCCACATCTGTTCAACTCAGCTACATCTTACAGCCTGTCAGGGTGCAGCAGACATGTTTGATGGACTAGATTGTGTTTCTAGCAGTAAAAGCACTGTAAATAGCACTCTAAACTCCCATACCAAAGGCAGCACTGTCCTCCGCCAAGCTTGAGTAAGAAGCCCGAGGGCGAGTTATTTATGGCTCTGTATGAAGCTACGACCCAATATCTACTGGAAACGTCCATAAGAATGAAAGCAGAGTGTGTGGATATTTATTGTGGTCCAGCCTGCTTATGGCTTCCTGCAGCTTTCCACACGAGGTTCACCTAAGGGAGCATATAGCGTGGGTCATGCCTGGGTCTGCTGGCCAGCAACGACCTACGCTGAGGGGGGATGATCTGCCACAGCCATATTTATATCAACTACAGGAATATTATCAATAAAAGCCAGGCACCTTAGAGTAACTCAGCCCAGACAAGTGTCTGTGCAGCTGTTAGGAGTCTGCCAACAGCCCTGAGGAAGGAAGAGGAGCCCACATAGAGAATACTGACATTAACTGAGTTATGAAACTCATCAGGTCAGTAACTTAGACTTGGATTAAGAGCCAGGTCACTGATTTTAAGTCAGGACAATATTTGTTAAAATTCTCCTAACATTCAGGCATGTGATAAGACTGAATGGTGATAAGACTCCTGGTTTAGTTCTTCTAAGAATAAACACCAAAATTTTCATTGCCAACACTACCTACAATACTAAAAACACTATAATTCCAAAAAACCTTCTTATTAGATAATTACTTTTCATAACACACTTGAAGCCAACAAAATGGGATGTGGTCTCTTTATAGTCTTGGTCAAACAGAGCCAGTAGCTAGCTAGCTCTAGTGCTGGACAATGTCAGCTAGTTAGTTGTGTCAATATCTATTTGTGTTATCATTTTATTACTAACTATTAATTGTCTTCAGGAATTCTAGCCAAGGCTGCATATTTGGGTGGTTAAGGCTTTAGAGGGAACACTAAAAGGAAAGGCTGTTTGCGTGACTATTGAATTTCAAAACAACTAGCTATGGTTAACATTCGCCAGAATAACACAGGGCAATAACACAATATACACATTATTATCATTATAAATCACCATGTCACAATACAATACAATATGCTTTTCTGAACATATTTTGGATATTGCCAGTACTAGTTGGACACTCACCAACTCCATGTTTCCTTATAAAGAGAACAAAAAGAGTCATGTTTTACTGGACATAGTGCTACACAGTATGTGAAATATTGCCTAGAAATCATTGTATGCACAGTGTTTGATTTTTTAATGTAGCACTACTGATCAGGTGTCTGAAAAAAAATAAATAATGTGACATACTATGTATCATGAAATTTTCTGGAAGTACCATAATATTATATTTTGGCCATATCGTCCACCTACAGAATAACACTGACACTGCAGTTTAGTTCTGGACTTATCATAAGCAATTTCTTTGTAACTGTCTCTTTAGGTTTTAGCATTGTTATCATCACTGACAGTAATGATCAGGACTCAAAATAAAGGATTAAATATTCAGCAGAGTAAAAAAACAATTATATGTGATTAAACTGACAATGTCTTTAGCAGAGAAGGGAATTAAGGCATGCATGTTGCTGTTTAATGAGGGGAAGTCATATTAAATACCTTAAGACTTAAATGGCTACAAAATAGCCAAACAAACTGGCCATGCTACAAACTAGCCACACTAATGGCCACTAAACCCAGGATGTTCCTCACCCTTTTGCGCAGTTAAACACAAGGGCGAAATTAGCAAGGGTGACTACATTCCTTGTTGAACAGTCGTTAATGAGAGCACGCTTGTGTATCAGTGTAAGGTCGGGGGGTCCTGGCCGAGATGGGATAGGCCTTAACATGCCTTTTTATTAACAAGCCATTCTTTAGAAACGAAAAACCATGCGGACTGAATGCAGACCAGCACATAAAACCCATGAAGTCCTGTAACTGCTACTTTGATGTTTCATGGCTGACCCTGCCGTCACAGGCCACCAGTACTTCATATTGTTCCTCCTCTCCGATTCCAGTCTAAAATCTGCCCCCGCTTAAATCTGAATGATAATCCAAACGCACAGATTAACTTCGCATACGCATTCCTCCAGCGTTCTCCTTTGCCTTTGAGCCAGGAGGTAACACAGCAAGTCCGGCTGAGCGCTCTAACCCAAGTTTGTCTGTAATTCTATTAACATGGACGAAGCTGGGAGCGAAGGAAGGCTTGTTAGAGTCATGTTTGTGAGTGGGGGTGTCCTTCTAATGGCTTCTTTGGAGACCATATGTCCTTCACGTCAGCTGAAATTCTACAGTTACAGTTAGGGTTAGCGTGAAAGACAGACAAGCTGCATAATAGGAGGCCTTAGGGCTTTTTAAGCAGATCTCACCGTATTACATTACTGTCAATAAATTCTGCCCCTGCGATAGTGCTGACATAAATTAGGGGCCCTGTTCTCCTCTAACCGCTCCTCCAAAGGTGTCATTGTGCTGAGGTGCATTTACCAGCCTCTCCACACTCTGGCAGTTCCGCAATTAGACGGCCACTTCTCCAGCAAATGCCTGCTCTCCTCGGGTCGCTGATAGCAAAAGGCTCTTAAACCTTATATTCCCCCATGGAGTGGAAAAGCTAGCACAACGTTGGAGTTTGATGCTTTGGCAAATTCATTAATGCCCTGGACACACAGAGGGGCTTAGCAGGGTTTTCACTGCACTTGTGTTTGTAATATCCGAGGTGTCATTTCTTCACTTACATTTTTTGACCTGGTGCAAGCACAAAAACGCACACAGGTAACAGAGTCAGCTTGGATTTGTAAATTAAATTAATATTTGTATGTTTTTCAGATTTTTAAGGATCATGTGGTAAATATTTTAACATACTCGAACAGATTGCTTAGTCTACTTTTCAAAAGGCCAAACTGTCTCCTTGCAAATTTCTCAAGGAGTAAAATAAGCACTTAAAGCTTATCTTGTGCATCTCAGCATATTTATACTCTTTTATGCTCATCTAATCCGGTGCGTAATTTAATCATTTTTGAGCCACTTGGAGTGGCAAAGGAAGACTTGAAAGAGAAAAGTGTAAATGGGCGGATATCTCCAAGGCAGGGTCAATGCTAATTTGATGCGACAAGGCCTTCACCCATTTTTCACCTTTTAGGTTTGCGCCAACTTTCAATGCCACATTCATTAAAACCAACATCCAGTTTGTTTTCATAATCAGCTATTTTTTTAACAACATGACTGAGTGCACACAGAAAGCGGGCGTATTCTCAGGGCTCGCTGCTTGCCAGACAGAGTGAGAACTTCTCTTTGAACAAGGCCTCCAAGAGAAATAAAAAACACTCACTCTTCTCAAGCTTTCGCTCAAATGTAGGTGCAGCGTAAGACAGACTGGCTGTTCGCCCGGCCTGAGAGCCAACACCCGGCCCAGCCACAGCACGTCAGCAGCCATGCTGAAGCAGTAGGTATCAGGGCACAGGAAGAGCCAGATGGCGGCGGGCAAGCGGGAAAGTGAGATGCATGAGGCGGATCACAGACAAGGTCAGGAAGACGGCAGAGGAACAGGAAATGACACAGGATCTTCTTTTCCAGTGCTTTTTTATTTTTTTTTCAGCCGCCGCAACCGAAGCTGAGAGGTCTTCTTGCTGAGTGACAGGCGAGCAGGGGAAAGCTGACATTGTTGAAGTATGAATTTCACCGTTTGTGTTTTTTGCAAAACACTAAGTCAGATCAGTCCCTCTTGATTGGCGAGAGGGGCTTGACCTGCAGTCGACCCGCAATGCAGATGAGGGGGGCTTTATTGGCCAGTCAAGTTCAATTTATAATAGCCACGCAACTCAATTCACAGCTTTTCATTAAAACATATGAAAAATATGGGTTATGATAAACGTGGCAACACTTTTCAATGCATATGTTTTTCTTATCAATGAAACATTGATGCATTGAATTCACTGGATTCAGCACAATTTTGTCTCTCGGTTTACCTACTTTGGGCAATTGTTGATGTCATAGAGTCATATGCAATAGTTTAGGCACCCCTGGTCAAATGACATGTTTTGTTGATTTTCCAAGTGAAAATAAGTAAGTACATCTGCACAGTTTAATGCACAATCACTGGTTACCTGCTGAATTTAACATATTGGAAAAGATGTGGCCTGAGGAAAATTTTAAATGTATTTTCTAATACATTGTTCTCAGCAAATTAATAAAAAATTTCATTTAAAAATCAACAAATCATTTAATTTCACTAAAAATGTTTATACTTACTTGTGCACATTTCAATGAAGTTGAATGTCCAAATGTAATACATAATAAGACACTGTGAATAAGACAGAATCTTTCTGAGTGTGTATGGACAAAAACAAACTGCAAAAAGAGAGAAAGAGAGAACAAACAGTACGTCTGGTCTTGAGTCTGTCCTGTAGGAGCATCTTCACAGACAAAAAAAGCTGAGGGGCTCAGAGCTATTGTGACATCCCTGAGATTGATGGGTAAGATGAAACCATCCTGTAATAAAAGGAAACTCTGAGCAACAAAAGGCAGGATTATAAAATCCCCTGTCAGTGCAGGCACATTGATCCCTCTGGACGCCAACCAAGGAATGAGCATAAAGCTCAAAAAAAGTAAAATGTCATGAAAGAATTAAGTAATGAAAAGCATTGTGTGAATACTCACTTTATGGGAGCTGGTCATCTAGAGAATGGACAAGGCTCTGCAGGATTATGAAGCAGAGCAGGTATTCTTTTCAGGCCTGGTAAAATGCAGGTCTGGAATCAATCTGTGATGATACCCCGTGAGCCACCCCATGCTATTTTACTGCCGCCCTGTTTCTGTTGTTTTATCAGCGAAGGAATGATACATTTTTGCACTCTACCTGTTCACAAGTGCTTTTGCAGAATGCTGCAATATTATAGTGGTAATAAATAGTGCAGAGGGTGTAGCTCAGGGGTGCACCCTCAGTCCAGTCAGCCTGGCCCTTGATGCTCTTTTTATATGGAAATATCCAAGACCAGGTGTATCATTTGGACCTAGGAGTGCTTGATTCCTTAAGAAATGCATATTATTGATATTGATGAGTATGAATGGTACAATGTCAAAAAAACACCTTGCCTTATTTTGAAATATTTGAATTTTGTAGTTAGTTTTGAATTAAGTGAAAAAAAATAGGGTAACACTTTATAATTGGTACTTTGTAGATAATTAAAAAACTTAACAGATTATCAACAACACATTAACAGCATATCAGGGAAGTAGCAGTAGTGAAGCATCTGAATACACTGAAGTAATATCTTGTAGGTGTTCTGTTAATACATTACTCACATTAAGTAGATGTTTCATTAATATGTTACTTCCATTATGCAAAACCTAACCTTGCCCTGAGTGTTGGTTCTATCTAAAAAGGACCACTCAAAATAAAATGTCACCAAAAATAATGATATTTTGAGTAAAGCTTGGAATGTTGGAATGAAGAGCAGGTTTTGCCTAAAATACTTACTTGACAGTTTTCTTTCCCAAAGTAGTGTTTAAAGTAATAAGTTTTTATCAGGACTGCATCTACAGAATGCTGGGAAACACACACACACACACACACACACACACACACACACACACACACACGCGCACACACACACACACACACACACACACACACACACACACACACACACAAACACACACACACAAACAAACACACTGTGTATACTGTTGCTGTGTATTTGAAAATGCCAGCTGCCATTTACACTGTCTTAAAATTTTATAATGAATGGACCATTAACTTCCATTTAAAACTAGGAAAGTTTTTCCTTCACCTGTGAAGTTAAAATTTTGGACGTACAAGATTTTGTCAACAGTAGTATCAAAATATATTGTTTTAATTTCCAAAAAGTAAGAGTGCTACTTTAAAAATAGTTCATGAATGGTTGACTATCAATGGTTATTAATTAGGTCATAAAGATCTTAAAATGTGATAAGCATTTACAACACATAAACAAAAAGTGCCACAGTGGCCTGTTGTTTGCCTTATGGTGAATGCTCACTTTACTGATTTTGATCTTCACTGATCATACTGTCTTCTTTATCAGTTAGTATCAAACCTGTCAGCTTAATAACATATTCATATTCGTTAGATTTAACATCTTATGTTTGCCCTGTTATAAATGTGCTATAACTGCTTATTACTGCTTTTTAAAGTGTTAAAGACCTAACTAATTACCCTGAACAAACTAATGTTGAACCATTCATAAATGCTTTACAAAAGTAGTCTTATTTAAAGGAGTACCAAAGAAAGTTACCTGGCTGCCTTCACATTTTGAGATTACTGGACACTGAATAGCAGTACAGTAATCAGTGTGTTACAATCATTTTATTATCTGACATTGAATATAGTCTTAATTTTAAGGCAGCCAGATTAGGCAGTGACTTTCACCCACTCTTTGTTCACTTCTTTCAACCTTGTCTTGTGTCCACAGTTAAACAAGTTCAATAGCACCTACATTAGGACACAATCTAAATACCAGCAGAAACCAATTGCTAGAGCAGACCTTTCTCCTGTCCAGAGACGCACACTCACTTAATCTCTCTCTCTCTCTCTCTCTCTCTCTCTCTCTCAATATCTGTGTTTCTCTATCTCTCTCTTTCAGTCTCTCTCTTTCTCTCTCATACACATACACACAGATGTCTCATTGTTCCTCTGAGGCTCACTTGGTGTGCTTAATTAAAGTTAAACTGAGGGAATGCCCCCTCCGTTCGTTCACCCCCCCCCCCCCCCCCCCCAAAATGTCTGCTTTCTGTCTTTTATCAACTTGTTCAGGAAATCTGAGCTGCCCCCACAGCACTTACTCTTCTATAGCACACATCCTACTTTGAGCATGCATGTGGAGACATGGACCAGTGTTTGCATTCATAAACTGTACAATATACATATTCATATATGCTTCTATAGTGCTCCATCACAGCCCCTACAATTACACAATTTCTTATTTTGCTGACTATAATGGTTACGTATATATGCTGCTTTAAAATATGGACAACTTAACACTGCATATAGAATGTATACAGAAAGTAGCATTACTGTAGTATAGTGTAGTGATGTTACAAAGTAATGGTTTCTATTGGTTAATGTTAGAACCAGTGAGGGGGCAAATTTCAATGATAGCACTCTACTAACTTGTCCCTCACTCTCCATGCCTTCACACAGAGTAATAGTCAGTGTGATGTCAGAGGGGGTTTCAGGAGACGGAACACCACACTAGGTTCATAATTCATAATGCTTAATAGACGTGTCTATAAAGTGTAATTCATTTTTAGAAATATTTAGAGCCATGCTTGTAATGCCTTATGAATGCATTATAACATGTTATGAATGTCTTTATAGATATCATAGACAGGGTATTCTTAGAAATTGTTATAACTTTAGTGTATTAACTTTTTGTAATTATGCATTCATTCTAAAATAATGTCTGCAACACATCATAAAAAAAGTTGGGAGGGGGCAATTTAAGGCTTGGAACGTCAACAAATAGTACAAGATATTTAAGAATGTTTAATGTTCTTAATTGCTAGGAATTAAGGCATTTAACTGTTCACAGTATAAATATCTGTGCTTAAAGAGCAAGGCTAAAAACCACAACTGAATGCCCATGAACTTCAATCCCTTAGACAGCAGGGCATTAAAGGCCAGCATACTTATAATAGGAAAATCACGACATGGGCTCAGGGATACTTTGACAAACTATCACCAATAAATATTTTTCATCACTGCAGCCACAAATCTGAATTAAGAATGTTCTATGTCGCTGCTGTCAGAAGAAAACCCTGTATCTCCAAAATGTTAACTTTAAAGGAAAAGGAAATAATTACTTTACCTTAAGTCAATGGAACCAGACATTTTTTCAAGTTATTTTGGGTCACTTATTTTGGTTCATTCTTCATGAAATTTACACACAATGTAAAAGGTGACAGGCACTTTCAGATTGTGTCAAAAACTCAAAAATGACAAAAATGGACATACAAGGTTTTCTTCGGACAGCAATAATATACAGGGGAAGTCAAATGTCAACAATGTCCAAAAACACTGCCGACTTCTCTGGGCTCGATGTCATCTGAAATTTATTGATACACAGTCTAAACCTTGTGGTTTGATGAGTCAACTTTTCAGATTGCTTATGAAAATAATGGAGGTCATGTTCACCCGACCACAGAAGGAAATAAGCATTCAAAGTTACCAGTGTAAAGTGTAAAGTCAAGGTCTACCATAGTGTGGGGATGTGTTAGTACCCATGTATGGGTAACTTGCACATTTGCAGAAGCACCATTAACATAGAAAGATATAAACACATTTTGAAGCAACATATCATTGCTGTACAATTAAAAACCTCTCAAAAGGAGAACTTTACAAGATAAGGAAAAACATGAATAAATTCTTAACTTTCAGAGAATGGAAGTTTAATAGAGAAATTATTTAATCCAAGTATTTTTGACTATTTCTTTTGGTCCATTCATCATCTGGACACAATGTGAAGGGAAGTTTCAATTTCAAATTATGTCAAAAAATGATAAACACCACAAATGAGATACAAGGTTTTGTCCTGGCAATATGCTGCCTTCTAGACAATGTCTTTTTCAGGGAACCAGGCTTATTTCAATATGATAATGCCAAGAAACATGCTACATGACTTACAACAGCATGGCTGGGTAATCAGAAAGTGTGAGTGCTCTACTGTGTCCCAACTTTCTTTTTAGACTTGTGGTGTGTATACTGCACTGTCAAAACTGCTGCAAAATACAAGCAAACTAAAAACCAAGATTGCATTGATGGTATATTTCTATTTATCTTGAAATTATGTTCACAGTTGAATCAAATAAATTGAATACATCACATTTTTACTTTGTAATAAAACATTAGAGATTGTTACATTGAATGCTGATAATTTTTTACTTTGCTGTAGTTCCTTTAACAATAGGGTCAACCTAAACCATGTTTGATGGTAAAGGTTATCTTATCAGCTTATGTTTTGCTTGAGTGACCATCTCATTGAGTGAACTGGGCTGCTCGTAAAGTGATCAGGGCAGGAGAGTTCTAGTTCACAGAGATAAGAGAGACAGGCCATCTGCTGCTCATCTGCGCTAGCCTGCACCAGGCTTAGCTACAGCTCAGAGCCTACCTGCCCTGCTGTAGGCACAGTCTGGTCTTAAGTTGAAGCAAACAGGTTAAGATCCTTGTAACTGGTTGACACTGTTTAGGCTGTAGAACAAAAATGGATGCATTCTCTTGTACTGGGAGATGATGGACAAGTCATACTTTTTAGGACTGTCCCAAAACACACTAGTCTTTGATAACTTTAACCAGCTCAACACAGCCACAACCTACGCAGTCATTAGGTCAACCCAAAATATTTTGGGAGTGAGTTTCAATTCTAGTCCAAGAAGGCTGGAGTCCAGCACAGTTTGCTAACTTTTTGCTTTGCTATGGTCATGTACTGTCACGGTCATGCACAGATGTTTTAGATTCAATATGGCTTTAATTAGTGGCATTCATTATAGGAAAACCTTTGGTCTGATGAAAATAATGAAGACGTAGCAAATGCAATGTTTAAAGAAAAGAGGGAAAAACAACTTGAAATTGTTGGCTAGCTTGTAGTTTGGGAGGTAAATATGCTAGTTAGCACAACACCTATTTTAGTTGACATTTTAAATTAATCTAGTAAATTGCATATCACATTCCTTTAAAACATACAAAATCCTAAGATGAATGAACCGCTACACTAACTAGGTAGCATATGTAAAACCACAGACTAACCAATTGCTTCTTTCATTTTGCATTTACTGAGTGTATCACCTCAGTTCTGTCCTTCAGGCTGAAGACTTTTCTATGACTATGATAAAAGGCTTGTTATTTGAAGCTGACAAGATTTTAGTAGGGATTTACTTTTGTACAAGGTGGTACCTGCACATAACAACAAAACTAAATTAAAATTTTCTTCAAGAGATTGACTAAGACTCACCAATATTGAAGTCACCAAAATGTTTTGGACTAGATCCAGGACCGGATCTGGACCCCCCTTAGACTACATAGGCTACTTCAAGGCTTATGGTGCATAGAACTTTGCAAAGCAGCCTATTTATTAGTTTTTTTTTAATCATTGTCCTGTCCAAATATGTTATCAAACTCTTTCGAATACATAATAAAGAAGGGAACAAAACTACACTTCACTAAGTGAGTTTTATCTTAACTCAGCCTCCTCTCAACAGTACGACCTGCTGGCCAGCAGCTGTTCAGCCTCCTGTGACTGCAGCTACTGTAACACTTATTAGAGTGGACATTAACAAGACCATGTACCAGCTGAACGCCTTGTAACATGGACAAGCAAGGTGTCGAGATCATTAATTTTAACGAGGAGAGCCGATAATAATCTCATCGGACCGCTTCTTTCACAGACAGCACTTCCAGCTCTCCTCGCAGGACTGCTGGGAAAGAGGGGAAAAAACTCTGAAACCTCCAAGACAACACAGCTTGGATTAATTACATATCAGTATTAGTTTAAGCTCCATTACCAGGACCTGGTGTGCTGGTCGAGGAATCCCTAACTCCTCAGTGCGGCAGCCATTGGAATTTTAATTGTCTGAGACAAAGGAGGTTTTAATTTTTCCGCGGCCCATCTATCTTTCCCCCTGGTCTCTCTCCTGTGCACCCCTCCTCATCCCCTCGCTTCCATGGAACAATAAAATCGTCTGGCTTTAAGTTATGGCAAGTGTTTGAAGTGCTGGAGTCGCCCGTAAATTTGGCGGGCACCTTTGGGAGCCGCTCACAGTGGAGGCTGCTGAGCCACTATTTCATAGCTGCAGTGATTTGTGACACCCTGCATCCCTCTCACCATGGCACCATAAATCTAAACTCACGGCACTGTCGTTAGGGGCCGAGGGGCTCCGCGAGTGGGTGCCCGAGGGCCACTTCTCACGGACTAACGCTTTTGGGCCCGTTTCACCGGTCGTCACATTTCACTGGCCTGAACTCAGCCTGAACATATTGACCCTGGCTATCAAACCTCAGTTGAAACTCTCTTACCCCTCCCCATCTCGAGTTCAGGCCTGGCTCACCTTGTACTGCCTTTTTACCCAGACACTTGTCCAGGCTCAGCTTTCCAAGGCCTCCCCTGTCCTACACACTCATAAAAAGAGTATTCCTATTAAGTTATAAAAGGTTTTTGCAACAAATGCACCGTTTCATAGGCCTGAAAAAGAGGAGAATGTCAGAGGGAGAATAAAACTGAGTTATCGCTTCCAGTTTGAAAAGCGGAGCAACAAGCCATTGATATCATCAAAAGAAGGGCAGAAGGAGAGAGAAGGAGAAGGGCAGCGACTAGCAAAAGCAGAAAGAAGGACGATAGACGGGAGAGTGGCCAGGAGGTGATCCTCATGATCTTTGTCCTCTTTTTTAGCAGGCTCCAGGGCTTCTCGCCGTAGACACCTGTGCGCGTCTTATGTTTCAGCGGCTCTCTGAAAAACAAGCGCTTGGCTCCAATCTCTTAATCCGCGTGGCTCCGCGGAGCGTGGTCACATGATACGAGCAGGCCAAAGATGATGGTGGGCCATGGTGGAGGGGGTGCATGTGGTGGGCGAAAGGGGTGGGGGGACACAAGCTTAATCTTTTCTAATTCAAATCAAGGAGGTCCCCGGTGGGGCACGGGGATGATACCCTATCCGCTGCAATCAGGCCGACCTCCACTTCGGCCGCGCTCTAAATGATTAATGGAGCTGCCTTCCCACCTGTTACCATGGCAACGGGTAACCCGATAGCCCACAGGAATTTGTCTGCCCGCCCAAGTGTGCGCCAAGGGAGGAGAGAGAGAGAGAGAGAGAGAGAGAGAGAGAGAGAGAGAGAGAGAGAGAGAGAGGGAGAGAGAGAGAGTGAGGGAGGACAGACTAACGAATAAAGAGTGGGGTACAGTCTCCAAGTAAGAGCTGAGAAGAGAATTCTGCAGGCCCATATTTCTCCTTCACTGTTATCGATTAAACAGGATGAAATGAAGGGCAGACAGGGATGGTGTGTATGGGACTCTGGATGTTACACTCTAAACTGTTTGAATGTGTATTGCTGGACAACTGAAACTAAGATAGTTACAGTCAAGCATGCTGTTTGGCCAAACACATCATCAAACACAAAAGCAATGACAGAAATAACTTTCTCAACCCAAACACCTCTGTGAGGCATACCAATCTGCTGTTGTGCTTTAAATGAGCTGTTGTATCCAGTGCCACTGTGACTAGCAACTTAGCACCATGCTAAAAATACTGTCGCTGTTAACTCTTTGTCTTGGTATGCTCACATCCCCATTAGGCAAAGTAGCACTGGAAGAAGCCAATGGGGTTGACTGGTCTCACGTAGCTGCCACCAACAGTTTGTCCGGAGAGCAATTGATGAAGGAATCCATGTTAATGAGGTGGGACCTCTTGTGCTTAAGTGGCCCAGACTAGTTAAGAGGCTACATGGGGATTAGGTATTGATAGATACTCTGGACCTTCATTGATTATCATGCTCAGTTGGAAAGGCCTTGTGTTGTGTATCAAAGCTGGTTTAAGGTGAGGTACAAATGTAATGGAAGATGGACTTGTAAAGTCCTTGATTGGGCAGAGGACTGTTTTCCCTTCAGTTTGATCATGAGCACAACATTAACATGTATGGCATTTGGGAGACATTTCTATCATACCAATATACAATATTAATTGCAATTAGTGGCAGGCAAACATAGCATTTGGAGTCTACTAGATGTAGCACTAGGTAGTGGACAGCAACCTTTACATTGTCAGTGTAAAAAGGGGGCACAGGTCAATTTTAGGCCTCCGAGGTACAAACAATGGCTTGAAATGATTGCTACGGATAAATTTAGTTCCCTACATAAAGATACTGAAAATATATCCTTTGGAGTAACACCCCAGTGGTGTTTGTTCCCTGTTTTCTTGTACTGTGAAAATGACAGAGTGTATGGTTAAGCGAAAGCACAGCAGTCCCAAATGTTTTTTTAACCCTTAGAAGTCTAGAATTGCTGGGTTACTGTGTTTTGCAACAATTAAAATTTGAATAACATACCAATAAAATACCAAGGAGTTACATAATGGATGTTTTTCCTGATGTTTCAAGACTGCACACAAGAATAACTTTTATTCAGATTCAAATCATAATAAAATATCCACTCCTCTGCTAGTAAGCACAAACGTGTTATTGATTGAAAGTTTAGCATCTATTATTGATAGAACTTTTTTCAATGAGTTACAAGAGGAAAATAACAGGCTTAGCAAGTCAAGTCAGCTTTATTGTCAATACTACAATATGTACAGGACATACAGTGTACTGAAATTGCATTACTCTCAGACCCCATGGTGCAACAATAACATTAAATGGTATTGTTGCCAGTGCTTATGGCTTCTGAAGGTTACTGTCTATTCCTGCTGTGTAAATAAACTCTTTACATTTTAAAAATTGCACCATTCAATCAAAGCTATGGTGCTGTGCATTTATGTGGTGTGTCTGTTTGTAGGGGAGTATCTGGTGTCAGGGTCGTTGTGGTGGTTAAAGGTGGAATCAGCTGCTTGGCTTTCACAGGAAACCACATAGACAGAAAATGCTGCATACAGCCCTTGCTGTCTTGAAATACCATCCCGCTGTGTGTATGTGCATATTAGAATACCATGTGTCTCGTTGTTCACGCTATTACCTAAGGTAACTGTATACACGTAGTAGCTTCTCCCACAACATCTTGTCAGTCATTAATGCAGCCACAGCTTTGGTTTCTTGTCTTGCCAAGTCTATGTAAAAAAAAAAGATGGAACCAGACAAAGAAAGTAGCCATAACCACATGAACTGTGTGAACTGACATATGAACACTGTCCAAGATCTGCACAAAGACAAAAGCAGCCCACTTTTTATGCGCTGTATTCTAATAGAGCAACAGAGAAAATAAATAGTGAGCAAGTACAGTAATTATTCATTTCCATATCTACTATTATCAGTGGTGTACTGACTATAAGAGCTAGGCCTTCAGTTTAAGCCAAGAATGTCAAAACTATCGAAAAATAAGGAAAAAAAAGAATAATTTCTACAATAATGCTGATTGCCCCTGTGGGATTCTAAACATGAGTTAGTGCTAAGCTGATGTTGAGTCACATTATATATTTTTTGCTTTTCTAGATTAAATACAGATCTTTGAAGCATATAATAGTGATTCAATGTGTTATTTGCTGTTTGTAAGGCATACAACATACAAGTAGTGAAAATATATTGCTAAAAATATGTTGCTTTAAATTGACTTGAGTCATGTGTGTCCATCAGTTCCACACAAATTAAGTTTATTACATCAACAATATTCTTGCCAATAGTGAGTAAAATGGATGACAGTGATGCTGCGTTTACATGTTGGCAGTAGAAGGAACACAGAAAACCAGATATTCCATTGTTTCTAATGGAGCAGTGATGGAAAATTCTGCCACTGCCAGCAGTAACATAAACTGTAGCGGTTAGTGAACTTTCCATCAAGAGTTCAATTTTCCCAACGTTTGTTGTTGACCATAATGGTGGAATAAACCGGATGTTGTTTTTTTTCTGAAACACAGGCATTGAATGGTTATAGCTGAAGCCCAGACTCACCCATTTCTATACATCAACTTCTGTATGTAACGGTTGAGGCATGGAGGCAGGATGCAAATACAAGTTGCTTATATTAAATTTAGTGTCCACAGCAACAGAGGCTTAAACAAAAGACATGCCCATGACAAAAACAAACTATAATATGCAAGAAACCACAAGACAAGGTAACATCCACAATGCAAGACAAAGACTGACCAAATACAGGCGTATAAATACACTAAGGAAAAATAATGAGGATTAATGAGGGGTGGAGCACAGACAGGTGGCGCAGATAACAAGGGAGCAGGACCAGGGAGGAGACACAGAACAGCAACAAAAGCACATGGTACAAGAAAACAAAGAGACAGGACAGGCAAAGAAAGAGGAGCTGAAGGCACAGGCACAGAAACAGGAAGAGAAACAGGGACAGATGCGGACGCAGGAACAGACGAAACACAATCAGATGGAACAGAAACAGACCGAGGACAAAGCAAAGGCTGGGAGGGAGGACGAGGAGGAACAACAGAAAACAACACAGAATGAGGGACGACTGGAGGCACAACAGGATGAGGAAAACAACATAATACAGACCAAGCAAAAGACAAGAGAATAGGAACCAAAACAGACACAAGCACAGAAACCGACACACAAACAGACATCGGGACAAAAACAGAAGGAGAGACAGGAACAGGAACCACAACAGGAACAGGAACAGGCATGGACACAGACACAACAGTAGGGAACAAAACCAAACCAGGAACAGAAGAGGGCAAAAACAAAGGAGGAGGCAAACCAGGGGACACAGTAGCAGACACAGACGGAACAGGAGGCCCACGGGGAGCAGCAGACACAGGCGGAACAGGAGGCCCACGGGGAGCAGCAGACACAGGCGGAACAGGAGGCCCACAGGGAGCAGCAGACACAGGCGGAACAGGAGGCCCACGGGGAGCAACAGACACAGGAGGAACAGGAGGCCCACGGGGAGCCACAGACACAGGCAAGGGCGGGACGGGCAGAAGCAAAAGGGCTGCAATGTCCTCGGAGGCAGACAGGCCTGCAGCAACGTCGTCGGAGGCAGGCGGGCCTGCTGCAACGTCCTCGGCTGCTGGCTGAGAGGAGAGGAATGAAGCTTTTTTCTCCTTACCAGAGAACAATAATTGAAGCTGACAAAGCAGATGGTAACTCTCCTGCAGTGTGACCTCATTCTCCTCAATAAGATCTTGCAAACCCGCTGCTTCCCTGTGTGGTCTTGCATTCTGTAACGGTTGAGGCATGAAGGCGGGATGCAAATGCAAGTTGCTTTTATTGAATTTAGTGTCCAAAGTAACAGAGGCTTGAACAAAAGACATGTCCATGAGAAAAACAAACTATAATATGTAAGAAACCACAAGACAAGGTAACATCCACAACGAAGACAAAGACTGAACAAATACAGGGGTTTAAATACACTGAGGAAAAATAATGAGGATTAATGAGGGGTGGAGCACAGACAGGTGGAGCAGATAACAAGGGGGCAGGACCAGGGAGGAGACACAGAACAGCAACAAAAGCACATGGTACAAGAAAACATGGCTACCACAGAGGGAAGAAAGATTCCTGACACTGTACATAAATTAAAAATATTAGCATGTGTTTAAAACACTTTTAGAATAAAATAGTGGGTAACACCATCACTGCCCCACTACACCAGTAAGACTATCACCATGGCAATGTTTATATGGCTTTACTGCACCGTCAGTTGCATACCGCTGCCAACTCTGCTATGCTTTTTTTTTCAATGGCAACATGTAAAAGCAGCATGACTGGGTTGATGTAACTTATTTCATTCATGTGGAACCAATGAACACAATTTTTTTCAGTGATAAGTCAATTTTTAGATGAAACAAATACTCAACAGACTCTCAGTAAGATTTCAAAAACATATGAGGGTTTAGGATTAGGATTTGGGTTGAGATTAAGATAGGATTAGTATTAGGGCCAGGGTTAGAGTTAGGTTTTGGGTAAGGTTGGGTAAGGTTAGCTTTTGCGTAATGCAAGTAACATATTATAAATACGTCAACTCAAGTAATGTAAGTAATTTATCAACAGAATATCTACAAGATATTTACTTCAATGTATGCAGATGCTTTACTAATGCTACTTCGTTATTTATGTGTTATTGATAATCTGTTTATTAATCACCTACAAAGACTCCAAATAAACTATTACCAGAAATTCATGTTACTTTCAACTGCATAACATTTGCTTGCATTTATTTAATTGTTACACTGTGTTTTACAAGCACAAACTCCAGATTGCAAATAGCAAATTGCACAGTACTGTATATTTTACTTTGTAGCAGTTTTACAGTGACTCCTTCATTAAAGAGCACTTCAATAAAGAACATCTGACTGAAATGTATTGGTTAAACAACCATTCTTAACTGCAATATATTACATATCTAGGGCTTCCACAGGCCATGTGTGAGGTTTTTATCACAAAACTGGTCAAGCTCACTAAAAATCCAACTGTAATTGTTTTATGTTGATGATTAATCTGACATGATAGACCTCCAAATACTAGCTTGGCAGTATCTACCTAGATACCATGGAGAAATTATCCCAACTGGATCATTTTCTGCTTGGCGTTTAGAGAATTTAACCTGTTTTGATTCCAACCAAAACATAACAACGGAATTCCTCACAGAAATGATTTTTGATGGCCTTGAAGGACCGGTGGGTTCCTGCAGACTATTATAAATACATATTGGCTCTATTTATAAGTATTTGCTAGTGAGGTGGTGGATGAAACAACCAGGCATGTATAAACATGTGTGAGTGTATGAGCTGCTCATGACCAGTATGTGCATGCACCATGCTGAATGACGGTTGCAGTGGGGGTATCACTAACAGACTGACAGGCCTATAAAGCAGGTCTAAGTTGCTCCTCTGCTGCTCTGGGTCTCAATCACCCTCAGACTCCAGTTTCTCCTTCTTCCTGTACACTCTCATGGGCTGCGGAGAGATGTTATGGACCTTCTTACACAGACAACACAAAACCGCTGAGATCCATTCAGCTCTGCCTGCTTCCACTCCTGCTCTGTTGTGTAGAATGTGCACACCCTTCATACCTTCTAATCCTGTTCTTATTCTAGCTTATTAGAGGAACTTATAGAAACAACTTCAACAGTCAGACAAACTATATTTCTTAAAACTTAAAGCAGCTGCTCAACCAGTGTTATGTCTAAAATCAAGGATAATTTTCAAGGAGTTTATTTCCCCTTTGCTGCAGTAACAGGCTCTACTCTTCTGGGAAGGCTTTACTTTAGATACTGACACAATGCTGTAAAGCTATAAAGCTCCCCAGAATTTGGTAAAGCTATGTACCCCTTTAGCCAAAACTTGGCACCTGGCATGGTGAGCTTAGGCTCATATGTGGCTGCTCCTGAGCTTCCCATTGTATGGAGAGTGATTTTCAATGAACTCCTATGTCAGCAATGGGCAACAGAATTCACTAATTACAAGTAGTTTCTGGGTATATTCTAGTATTTGCTTCATGTTAGTTGTTGAAAATGTGAAATCCTCTGTTATGTCATTAACACTTAATTAACATGTCGTTATTTTCATTGACAGTCATGGACCTAATTACGTTCACATCATTTATATTTGGACATTTGGCATTGTTAGGTTTAGCATGCCTTTATTTTGATGTCAATATATGACAAAAAATGTGAAATATCATAAACATTCCATGAAACAAGACTGTTCACACCACATCAAATTCTTATCACAATACAATATCTTCTCTTCCACTTATAAACACAAATGACCAAGATGAAAATTAAAATTTAATTTAAATAAGAAATTAGAATTTGAGAATCGATACATTCCACATAGAAATTCTCCATTTAATCCAGTAAGCTGCAAGTGCCCAAAGTTTTATTACACATGTCTATAACCTAAGAACAGCTCAGCCACTTTGCACTGAAGTCCCTACTGAATAATAAGCCTTACTATGCAACAAGCCGGAGATTTTAATGGGTAAAACAACAGAAATGACTCATCAGATGAGGAAGGCAACAACATTAAAGGTAAAGTTAGCAAGGAAACCACCTGGCTATCTATATATCTTACGTCAGTGTACCTACTTTTTCTCTGGTTGAAAGGATACAAAACGTGTTTCCAGTGTCCATTTAGTGCAGAATAAAGCAGAATAAAGGGATATAAAGCTGGGCTGTAGAGGGTGATGAGGCTGAGAGATATAATGCTGGGCTATAGAGGTGGACGAGGCTGAGGGATATAATGCTGGGCTATAGAGGTGGACGAGGCTGAGGGATATAATGCTCGGCTATAGAGGTGGATGAGGCTGAGGGATATAAAGCAATGCTATAGAGGGTGATGAGGCTGAGGGATATAATAATGCTGGGCTACAGAGGTTGATGAGGATGAGGCATATAACGCTGGGCTATAGAGGATTAAAAGGCTGAGGCACATACTGCTGGGCTTTAGAGGCTGATGAGGCTATGGCATGCAATGCTGGGCTATAGAGGTGGATGAGGCTGAGGACTATAAAGCTGGACTATAGAGGCAGATGAAGCTGAGGGATATAATAATGCTGGGCTATAGAGGTGGACGAGGCTGAGGGATATACAGCTGGGCTATAGAGGGTGATGAGGCTGAGGCATATAATGCTGGCCTATAGAGGATTAAAAGGCTGAGGCACATACTGCTGGGCTTTAGAGGCTGATGAGGCTATGGCATGCAATGCTGGGCTATAGAGGTGGATGAGGCTGAGGACTATAAAGCTGGACTATAGAGGCAGATGAAGCTGAGGGATATAATAATGCTGGGCTATAGAGGTTGATGAGGCTGAGGGATGTGAAGCTGATCTATAGAGGCGAATGAGGCTGAGGCATATAATGCTGGGCTGTAGAAGTGGATGAGGCTGAGGGACATAAAGCTGGGCTATAGAGGGTGATGAGGCTGAGGCATATAATGCTGGGCTATAGAGGCTGATGAGGCTTAGGGATATAAAGCTGGACTATAAAGGAAGATGAAGCTGAGGGATATAAAGCAGGGCTGTAGAGGATGATGGAGCTGAGGGATATAATGCTCAGCTATAGAGGGTGATAAGGCTGAGGGATATAAAGCTGGGCTATAAAGGAAGATGAAGCTGAGGGATATAATGCTGGGCTGTAGAGGGTGATGAGGCTGAGGCATATAATGCTGGGCTATAGAAGTGAATGAGGCTGAGGCATATAATGCTGGGCTATAGAGGTGGATAAGGCTGAGGGATATAAAGCTGGGCTATAGAGGGTGATGAGGCTGAGGGATATAATAATGCTGGGCTATAGAGGGTGATGAGGCTGAGGACTATAAAGGTGGACTATAGAGGCAGATGAAGCTGAGGGATATAATAAAGCTGGGCTGTAGAGGATGATGAAGCTGAGGGATATAATGCTGGGCTATAGAAGCGGATGAGGCTGAGTCATATAATGCTGGGCTGTAGAGGCGGATGAGGCTGAGGCATATAATGCTGGGCTATACAGGCTAATGAGGCTAAGACATATAATGCTGGGCTATAGAAGTGGACGAGGCTGAGGAATATAAAGCTGGGCTATAAAGGAAGATGAAGCTGAGGGATATAAAGGTGGGCTCTAGAGGTGGATGAGGCTGAGGGATATAATGCTGGGCTATAGAGGTGGATGAGGCTGAGGGATATCATAATGCTGGGCTATGAAGGTGGATGAGGCTGAGGGATATAATAATGCTGGGCTATAGAGGAGGATGAGGCTGAGGGATATAAAGCTGGGCTATAGAGGGTGATGAGGCTGAGGGATATAATAATGCTGGGCTATAGAGGATGATGAGGCTGAGTGATATAATGCTGGACTATTGAGGCAGATGAAGCTGAGGCACATAATGCTGGGCTATAGAGGCGGATGAGGCTGAGGCATATAATGCTGGGCTGTAGAGGCTGACGAGGCTGAGGGATATAAAGCTGGGCTATAGAGGTGGACGAGGCTGAGGGATATAATGCTGGGCTATAGAGGTGGACGAGGCTGAGGGATATAATGCTCGGCTATAGAGGTGGACGAGGCTGAGGGATATAAAGCAATGCTACAGAGGGTGATGAGGCTGAGGGATATAATAATGCTGGGCTACAGAGGTTGATGAGGATGAGGCATATAACGCTGGGCTATAGAGTGGATGAGGCTGAGGGATATAAAGCTGGGCTATAGAGGGTGATGAGGCTGAGGCATATAATGCTGGCCTATAGAGGATTAAAAGGCTGAGGCACATAAAGCTGGGCTATAGAGGGTGATGAGGCTGAGGACTATAAAGCTGGACTATAGAGGCAGATGAAGCTGAGGGATATAATAATGCTGGGCTATAGAGGTTGATGAGGCTGAGGGATGTGAAGCTGATCTATAGAGGCGGATGAGGCTGAGGCATATAATGCTGGGCTATAGAAGTGGATGAGGCTGAGGGACATAAAGCTGGGCTATAGAGGGTGATGAGGCTGAGGCATATAATGCTGGGCTATAGAGGCTGATGAGGCTTAGGGATATAAAGCTGGACTATAAAGGAAGATGAAGCTGAGGGATATAAAGCAGGGCTGTAGAGGATGATGGAGCTGAGGGATATAATGCTCAGCTATAGAGGGTGATAAGGCTGAGGGATATAAAGCTGGGCTATAAAGGAAGATGAAGCTGAGGGATATAAAGCTGGCCTGTAGAGGGTGATGAGGCTGAGGCATATAATGCTGGGCTATAGAAGTGAATGAGGCTGAGTCATATAATGCTGGGCTATGGAGGCGGATGAGGCTGAGGCATATAATGCTGGGCTATAGAGGTGGATAAGGCTGAGGGATATAAAGCTGGGCTATAGAGGGTGATGAGGCTGAGGGATATAATAATGCTGGGCTATAGAGCGTGATGAGGATGAGGCATATAATGCTGGCCTATAGAGGATGAAAAGGCTGAGGCACATAATGCTGGGTTTTAGAGGTTGATGAGGCTAAGGCATGTAATGCTGGGCTATAGAGGTGGATGAGGCTGAGGACTATAAAGGTGGACTATAGAGGCAGATGAAGCTGAGGGATATAATAAAGATGGGCTGTAGAGGATGATGAAGCTGAGGGATATAATGCTGGGCTATAGAAGCGGATGAGGCTGAGTCATATAATGCTGGGCTGTAGAGGGGGATGAGGCTGAGGCATATAATGCTGGGCTATACAGGCTAATGAGGCTAAGACATATAATGCTGGGCTATAGAAGTGGACGAGGCTGAGGAATATAAAGCTGGGCTATAAAGGAAGATGAAGCTGAGGGATATAAAGCTGGGCTCTAGAGGTGGATGAGGCTGAGGGATATAATGCTGGGCTATAGAGGTGGATGAGGCTGAGGGATATCATAATGCTGGGCTATGAAGGTGGATGAGGCTGAGGGATATAATAATGCTGGGCTATAGAGGAGGATGAGGCTGAGGGATATAAAGCTGGGCTATAGAGGGTGATGAGGCTGAGGGATATAATAATGCTGGGCTATAGAGGATGATGAGGCTGAGTGATATAATGCTGGACTATTGAGGCAGATGAAGCTGAGGCACATAATGCTGGGCTATAGAGGCGGATGAGGCTGAGGCATATAATGCTGGGCTGTAGAGGCTGACGAGGCTGAGGGATATAAAGCTGGGCTATAGAGGTGGACGAGGCTGAGGGATATAATGCTGGGCTATAGAGGTGGACGAGGCTGAGGGATATAATGCTCGGCTATAGAGGTGGACGAGGCTGAGGGATATAAAGCAATGCTACAGAGGGTGATGAGGCTGAGGGATATAATAATGCTGGGCTACAGAGGTTGATGAGGATGAGGCATATAACGCTGGGCTATAGAGTGGATGAGGCTGAGGGATATAAAGCTGGGCTATAGAGGGTGATGAGGCTGAGGCATATAATGCTGGCCTATAGAGGATTAAAAGGCTGAGGCACATAAAGCTGGGCTATAGAGGGTGATGAGGCTGAGGACTATAAAGCTGGACTATAGAGGCAGATGAAGCTGAGGGATATAATAATGCTGGGCTATAGAGGTTGATGAGGCTGAGGGATGTGAAGCTGATCTATAGAGGCGGATGAGGCTGAGGCATATAATGCTGGGCTATAGAAGTGGATGAGGCTGAGGGACATAAAGCTGGGCTATAGAGGGTGATGAGGCTGAGGCATATAATGCTGGGCTATAGAGGCTGATGAGGCTTAGGGATATAAAGCTGGACTATAAAGGAAGATGAAGCTGAGGGATATAAAGCAGGGCTGTAGAGGATGATGGAGCTGAGGGATATAATGCTCAGCTATAGAGGGTGATAAGGCTGAGGGATATAAAGCTGGGCTATAAAGGAAGATGAAGCTGAGGGATATAAAGCTGGCCTGTAGAGGGTGATGAGGCTGAGGCATATAATGCTGGGCTATAGAAGTGAATGAGGCTGAGTCATATAATGCTGGGCTATGGAGGCGGATGAGGCTGAGGCATATAATGCTGGGCTATAGAGGTGGATAAGGCTGAGGGATATAAAGCTGGGCTATAGAGGGTGATGAGGCTGAGGGATATAATAATGCTGGGCTATAGAGCGTGATGAGGATGAGGCATATAATGCTGGCCTATAGAGGATGAAAAGGCTGAGGCACATAATGCTGGGTTTTAGAGGTTGATGAGGCTAAGGCATGTAATGCTGGGCTATAGAGGTGGATGAGGCTGAGGACTATAAAGGTGGACTATAGAGGCAGATGAAGCTGAGGGATATAATAAAGATGGGCTGTAGAGGATGATGAAGCTGAGGGATATAATGCTGGGCTATAGAAGCGGATGAGGCTGAGTCATATAATGCTGGGCTGTAGAGGGGGATGAGGCTGAGGCATATAATGCTGGGCTATACAGGCTAATGAGGCTAAGACATATAATGCTGGGCTATAGAAGTGGACGAGGCTGAGGAATATAAAGCTGGGCTATAAAGGAAGATGAAGCTGAGGGATATAAAGCTGGGCTCTAGAGGTGGATGAGGCTGAGGGATATAATGCTGGGCTATAGAGGTGGATGAGGCTGAGGGATATCATAATGCTGGGCTATGAAGGTGGATGAGGCTGAGGGATATAATAATGCTGGGCTATAGAGGAGGATGAGGCTGAGGGATATAAAGCTGGGCTATAGAGGAGGATGAGACTGAGGGATATAAAGCTGGGCTATAGAGGGTGATGAGGCTGAGGGATATAATAATGCTGGGCTATAGAGGATGATGAGGCTGAGTGATATAATGCTGGACTATTGAGGCAGATGAAGCTGAGGCACATAATGCTGGGCTATAGAGGCGGATGAGGCCGAGGCATATAATGCTGGGCTGTAGAGGCTGACGAGGCTGAGGGATATAAAGCTGGGCTATAAAGGAAGATGAAGCTGAGGGATATAATAATGCTGGGCTATAGAGGGTGATGAGGCTGAGGGATGTAAAGCTGAGCTATAGAAGCAAATGAGGCTGAGTCATATAAAGGTGGGCTATAGAGGTCGACGAGGCTGAGGGATATAAAGCTGGGCTATAGAGGTGGATGAGGCTGAGGGATATATTGCAGGGCTATGGAAGCAAATGAGACTGAGTCATATAATGCTGGGCTATTGAGGTGGATGAAGCTGAGGCATATAATGCTGGGCTATAGAGGCGGATGAGGCTGAGGAATATAATGCTGGGCTATAGAGGCTGATGAGACTAAGGCATGTAATGCTGGGCTATAGAGGCAGATGATGCTGATGATTTTAAAGCTGGGCTATAGAGGCAGATGAAGCTGAGGGATATAATAATGCTGGGCTATAGAGGGTGATAAGGCTGAGGGATGTAAAGTGAGCTATAGAGGCAGATGAGGCTGAGGGATATAAAGCTGGGCTACAGCTGGTGATGAGGCTGAGTCATATAATAATGCTGGGCTATAGAGTCAGATGAGGCTGAGGCATATAATGCTGGCCTATAGAGGATTAAAAGGCTGAGGCACATAAAGCTGGGCTATAGAGGGTGATGAGGCTGAGGACTATAAAGCTGGACTATAGAGGCAGATGAAGCTGAGGGATATAATAATGCTGGGCTATAGAGGTTGATGAGGCTGAGGGATGTGAAGCTGATCTATAGAGGCGGATGAGGCTGAGGCATATAATGCTGGGCTATAGAAGTGGATGAGGCTGAGGGACATAAAGCTGGGCTATAGAGGGTGATGAGGCTGAGGCATATAATGCTGGGCTATAGAGGCTGATGAGGCTTAGGGATATAAAGCTGGACTATAAAGGAAGATGAAGCTGAGGGATATAAAGCAGGGCTGTAGAGGATGATGGAGCTGAGGGATATAATGCTCAGCTATAGAGGGTGATAAGGCTGAGGGATATAAAGCTGGGCTATAAAGGAAGATGAAGCTGAGGGATATAAAGCTGGCCTGTAGAGGGTGATGAGGCTGAGGCATATAATGCTGGGCTATAGAAGTGAATGAGGCTGAGTCATATAATGCTGGGCTATGGAGGCGGATGAGGCTGAGGCATATAATGCTGGGCTATAGAGGTGGATAAGGCTGAGGGATATAAAGCTGGGCTATAGAGGGTGATGAGGCTGAGGGATATAATAATGCTGGGCTATAGAGCGTGATGAGGATGAGGCATATAATGCTGGCCTATAGAGGATGAAAAGGCTGAGGCACATAATGCTGGGTTTTAGAGGTTGATGAGGCTAAGGCATGTAATGCTGGGCTATAGAGGTGGATGAGGCTGAGGACTATAAAGGTGGACTATAGAGGCAGATGAAGCTGAGGGATATAATAAAGATGGGCTGTAGAGGATGATGAAGCTGAGGGATATAATGCTGGGCTATAGAAGCGGATGAGGCTGAGTCATATAATGCTGGGCTGTAGAGGGGGATGAGGCTGAGGCATATAATGCTGGGCTATACAGGCTAATGAGGCTAAGACATATAATGCTGGGCTATAGAAGTGGACGAGGCTGAGGAATATAAAGCTGGGCTATAAAGGAAGATGAAGCTGAGGGATATAAAGCTGGGCTCTAGAGGTGGATGAGGCTGAGGGATATAATGCTGGGCTATAGAGGTGGATGAGGCTGAGGGATATCATAATGCTGGGCTATGAAGGTGGATGAGGCTGAGGGATATAATAATGCTGGGCTATAGAGGAGGATGAGGCTGAGGGATATAAAGCTGGGCTATAGAGGAGGATGAGACTGAGGGATATAAAGCTGGGCTATAGAGGGTGATGAGGCTGAGGGATATAATAATGCTGGGCTATAGAGGATGATGAGGCTGAGTGATATAATGCTGGACTATTGAGGCAGATGAAGCTGAGGCACATAATGCTGGGCTATAGAGGCGGATGAGGCCGAGGCATATAATGCTGGGCTGTAGAGGCTGACGAGGCTGAGGGATATAAAGCTGGGCTATAAAGGAAGATGAAGCTGAGGGATATAATAATGCTGGGCTATAGAGGGTGATGAGGCTGAGGGATGTAAAGCTGAGCTATAGAAGCAAATGAGGCTGAGTCATATAAAGGTGGGCTATAGAGGTCGACGAGGCTGAGGGATATAAAGCTGGGCTATAGAGGTGGATGAGGCTGAGGGATATATTGCAGGGCTATGGAAGCAAATGAGACTGAGTCATATAATGCTGGGCTATTGAGGTGGATGAAGCTGAGGCATATAATGCTGGGCTATAGAGGCGGATGAGGCTGAGGAATATAATGCTGGGCTATAGAGGCTGATGAGACTAAGGCATGTAATGCTGGGCTATAGAGGCAGATGATGCTGATGATTTTAAAGCTGGGCTATAGAGGCAGATGAAGCTGAGGGATATAATAATGCTGGGCTATAGAGGGTGATAAGGCTGAGGGATGTAAAGTGAGCTATAGAGGCAGATGAGGCTGAGGGATATAAAGCTGGGCTACAGCTGGTGATGAGGCTGAGTCATATAATAATGCTGGGCTATAGAGTCAGATGAGGCTGAGGGATATAAAACTGGGCTATAGAGGATGATGAGGCTGAGGGATATAATAATGCTGGGCTATAGAGGGTGATGAGGCTGAGGGATCTAAAGCGAGCTATAGAGTCAGATGAGGCTGAGGGATATAAAACTGGGCTATAGAGGGTGATGAAGCTGAGGGATATAATAATGCTGGGCTATAGAGGCGGATGAGGCTGAGGGATATAAAGCTGGACTACAGAAGATGATGAAGCTGAGGGATATAATGCTGAGCTATAGAGGGTGATGAGGCTGAGGGATATAAAGCTGGACTATAGAGAGGTGGGGGGATTATAATGCTGGGCTATAGAGGGTGATGAGGCTGAGGCATATAATACTGGCCTATAGAGAGGTTGAGGGATATAATGCTGGGCTATAGAGGTGGATGATGCTGAGGAATATAAAGCTGGGTTATAGAGGCAGATTAGTTTGAGGGATATAATGCTGGGCTGTATAGGCAGATAAGGTTGAGGCATATAATGCTGGGCTATAGAGGCAGGTAAGGTTTAAGGACATAATGCTGGGATATAGAATACTGCATAACATAACAAATCCCACATTAAACTCCAGTTTTAGGCTGGAATGCCCCTTAAAGGCAAATCGTTATTGCTCTTGTGATGTACTATTCTTCACACAGAACATTAGCATCTGTAGACTGAGAACTTTAGAATTCTTATTTAGGAGAACATGGATGGGCTGTGAAGTGAGCTTTTAACAGTCATAACCTTTCTCAGGACCTGCCTCTTACTATTCAGTTCACATTAAGCATGAACACAACTTTCCCAGTGTCCCACGTCATAGTGTTTACTTCCATAAACAAAGTGTGTGTTCAAAACAGTGAGGAAGTCCAACTCTGTGCCCTATGAGCAGAAATGGTTAGTCATAGTGGAACATCTGACATGTAACTGTTGCATTAGGGTAAGAAATGCAGTAATGTGGCCAGTTGGAAACAGACATATGGCACACGGGCGTATGATTGTAGTACTATTAGGCTAAGAGCTGAGGACAAAGACAGCAGGAACACTATAAAGACAAATGTGACTGTAGATGTGCTCCAGATTTGCAACACAGCAAAGTGTTATTAGGTGTTTTCTTCAGTCCTGTATTACAAACCAGTTCAACAGGCACAAGCAACACTCCATCTCAGCAGCACGATCAAAGGGCAAAGCGCTTTCCCAGCTCTAGTGCAGGGTGTTTGTAAGGTGGCTGGACAGTCAGGGGCAGTAGGGGCCAGTTTAATCGGGTTTCATGATTAATGAGAGGAGGAAATGGGGTCATGTTGTATTAAGAAAATGTGTGTTTAAACCCAAAACCAGCGCAGAGCAGGAGACTAATGCATCTGTTATCGACTGGACACCTGAGAGCAAGAGGCTGTTATAGCTCTCCCAACGGCCTGCAGGGCCATCCATCCTCACCCAGCCACCCCCCCGCCCCCCATCCACTCTTCCTCTTCTCATTTTATGCATTCATTTCTTTTTCCCTCGCTCAACCTCTTGAACCAGAAGTTATTTATCATCACTTCACTTTATTTACCTTTTCCTTCATCCTGATTCTTTCTCTTATTGTGTTTCAACTCTATTTTAAAGAAAACAGTACAAATAATGTTTTGTTTTTACTTGAAAAGGAACCTTGCAGCCTTAATATTTGTTACCATTTTCTAAAACAGTCCATTTATCCATTCTGATTTAGCAAAACCAGAGAAATAGAGATCTAATCTATAATACAACACTGAAAATTGATGCAGTGAATTTACTTGACTGAAATGTGTGCATCATTTCCACACTGAATGAAATACATGGTTACACTTAGATATAGGGGGCTCTTATTGAGCATTATGAAGCCAACCAGTAGCCAGTAATTAACTGGCTGCTTATTACTACTTTATTAAGCAGCAATTAGATGCCATTCAGCAATTGGAATTCATTTAATGAAGGACTAAATAGTTAAAGCAAGTACTGGATGATTACTATAGCTAATACTGAGCTTCCTTGAGGTTTGGAAATGGTTAAATGAATATTTTGACATACATAGAACCATTACTGCTTGTTTTAATGTATTTGTATTTAGTTTGTATTATAATTTGAATGTGTTTTTCTATGCAAATACTTGTTTCCTGTCCAGTTAGCTAACTTCCCCAGGTGTCTCAAGCTTTTGCACAGTACTGTATATCCATTGCTGTCAGAACAAAACCTTGAATCTGTTTTAATTTAAAAACACCAGCTGCTCTTAATATTGTATGCAAATTTGATGAATATGATGAATGGGCTAATAGTCCAAAACGTCTTGGATAAAGTCTTATATACATTAACTTAAAGTTATAATTCGTGAGGTATGAGGCTTTGTTCCGACAGCAGCAGCAGGTATTTCTTTAGATTTTGGCAAATCTATGACAGCCAGCACTCAATCCTTTCTGAATCCCTTCACTGAATAGGAACGTGATCCTGACTATTGTTAGAGTTACAGAAGTGTGGCCTCAGGGCTTCAGTGCAGAGGGCAGAGTTTCAGCCCTGGTAGTACTGCACATACTCCTCTAGCGCAAACACATGCCACTGATCCTGACAAATGTCCAGTTTAAGTTATGTATATAGTGTCCTCCATAACTTCTGGGACAACAAAGTCGAATCTGTTTGTTGAATTTACACACAAAAAGTAAAAACAGATTTGATGCAGTAGAATGTTATGAAAATAAAATGTGCACTAGCGTTGAGAGAAATGAAGTAGGTGCGGGTCATTAGAAAAGTTGAGAATGACTGCATAACTGGATCATACTGTAGGTCAGTGACCTCACCAAGCATCTGCTTTTTTTTAGTACCATGCGTAAATGAATAATATCACACCAAGTCTCACTGGTGATCTGTTTCAGAGAGTTGAGTTCTTTCCCCTTTAACTCACTGAAACCTGTCCAACTCTGGACAGATTTCAGTGAGTGGACATGTCCATGCTGTGCATAGTAAAACTGTATGTTACTGTGTTTTTAATTCATGGTACCGCCCTTACTGCCAGATGTACTGAGATAAGTCCACGAGCATAGTCAGAGTGGAATTTGCATTGCTGGCAAGGAAATATATTTTTATTGGTTGTTTTAAAAGATGTTTGTGACAAAAACAATACAAATATACACATTTGTTTTTGCTGGGTTGGATCATAGTCTTTGCATATTAAAACAAACACAACTCCAAACTGAGATCACATTATTAAAGGGGATGACAGGACTAAGCAGTAGAAGTAGTTAGTTTTGCCTGAGTATTAAGGGATAAACAAACATAGAAAGCTAGATCAACAAGCTAGATCTGGAAAATGTTTAATTCACTCTAGTTATTGCTTAAGAAAGTGATGTGAGAAGCAAGTTAATTACCAGCTACTAGCTTGATAAGGCTTGTCCCCCTATACTGAGGCACTACCAAATATATTACACCAATACAATTCTTGTCCAAGTGTTTCTTACAAAAGCTACATGAGGGGGAGGTATTGGGAAGTATAGGTAAGGAAGTATGTTTCTAGGTGATGATAAAACCAATACAAAGTACTAAGAAATGAAAACATGAAATCTGGAAGCCATAAGAAAAGAATTTAAATCAGATCTATAGCACGGAAATTAGGCACAGCAGAATGAACAATACCTTAAAAAGGGGAAAAAGTTATTGATGAACAGAAGAATGGGTGATGACCAGGCCAGCTGAAGAAAAATGTTGCACTTCAACAAAATTATTGGTGCTCTAAATTATCAGGAACCTCTAGAGTCCATGTGTCAAACACAAGGCCCATGGGCCAAGTCAGAGTAACACAGTAGTATTCGGCCTGCAAAATTATTTTAATTTTTATTCAAATCTTTAAAAATAAAATCTTATTAGTTTGTTTCACCCTGAGATGCACTGCCCACTGTTTCACCCAGCATGCACTGCAACATAGTGTGCAGTTTGACTCCCTTTCCCAACAACAGTCTACAGGCCAGGAGATCCACAAAAAGAAAAGATGCCTCTTGTCTAGCTCAGGCAAATAAACAGTTTAAAAAAAAGTAAAACAACTTATTTTTGTTTAGAGTTATTTTAATAAGAATTCAATGGCTATTTTGCTGTTGCAGTTCTGCCATATTTTGAATAAACAATGGCTGGCTGGGGTCATGCAAAATGTTTAGTAAAAATTAACACAGCTGACCCACAAATTTGCAGAGATGTTTTAATATGGCCCTTTTAGTGCTTGAGTTTGACACCCCTGCTCTAGAGTATGGTGTCAGTCTGTTGCACGCACAATCAAGCAGTCTATACTTTAACATATAACTTTTTGTGAGCTTCAGATATAAAAAGCACAGACTAGAAAGACCAGAAAGAAAGTGGACAGATGATTAGGATAAACTACTGATGTAATAGGAAGGTTAAAGTGTGGAGAATGTGGAAATCATTGCATGATTCATGGCCAATAGAAGAGTATCAATAGAACTGGATCTCTCAGGAGAATAAATATGCTCACTGAACAATGACATACAATGTGTTTTAAAAAAAAGTAAACATTTAGTAAAAATGTGCCAAGATTATTTGAATGGTGCTTCACTAGATAGCAAGAGAATAACACAAAACAGGCAAGCAGGCAACTAAGCCATATAAGGGAAAAAGTGGAGACTCCTGTAAGTCTTTCCAATTACATCCAATAAAAAATTAATTTCACTCGCTGAAAAGGAGACCTTAGTCAGAAAACTCTCAATACAAACACACTGAAAATGTCTACAGAAGACGCTTGGCAAACCATCCCACAGGAACATGAAGGGAAGATGAGATGTTAGTGAGTCTTATGAGACACACCAGGCATTACTTTACCAAATTATTACTTTATTTACCCATTTAGGAATCAGTAAGTATATACTGTGTATGTGAGTGGCTTTGCAGGTTTACAGATATTGAGTTTTGTGTTTTCCAGTATACCCAGATGGTACAAAAACAAAATCAGTTTTGCAAATATTTAATTCAGGTGTTTTCATTTCGCTCAAATGGACCATCATACTGAAATGTTCATCTATAAAACAAATATGCAAGGTAGATGACCATTAAAACAAACATTTACGCATCCAGAGATATTCTTATTCTGAGTAGATGTCCAAATAAATAGAGGCACTGTCGCACAGAGCCAAACTCCTCCAAATTAATGGAAAACACACTAAACTACATTATGATCAGAGAAAAGTTACATGATGTGCAATCATGAAACCAAAACCTGAAATCCTCATGAAATTCCAGCCTCTTTTACATTTATGTGATAGTTATGTTAAATGCATGAAAGTGAATATGTATGTTTGGTTAACCCCCTTTTTCCTTTTTCAGAAACAGACAGGCTGTGTTTACTTTACAGTGAGGAACACAAATACAATTTACACTGAGGTTATTAATGTTAGATCATAAGCCTGACTTTCAAAACCAGAGATCTAATGATAAAGCAAGCACTTTAACATGCAAATAGGGTCAGCAAGACCAAAAATAATAATAATCAAACATCAGACTATCAGGAATTCTAAATCTTTGGGGCAAACATAAAAAAAGCAACTATTTATACCAAAATACCTTCATAATGAGCGAGATCCAAATACGTGGGGGGCATTCTCTGTATTTTGTGAGTGGATGCACTGAGATTTTTCACAAATGACTCTCAGAGGCTGTGTGATACTCCAGTATAGAATATCATATTGATTTTCTCAGAGCCATCTTGCTTTTAGACAGACGATCCTGTTTTATTGAACCATTGGCTCATAAAAGCTCTATACATTAGTAGGCAGTCAGGATCAAAAATAAACTGTGAGTTAGGTCACCTCTGTCTGACCATGAATTACCCCAGAATATTTCAACAGTGCCGCTCATATAAACATGTTCATTATCATTTTAAGAAGCACAGCACATCAAATTTAGTCACATGCAAAGGTTTTCAACCCCAGTCAAACTGCATGTGAAAAAAAGAAACACAGAAAAAGGTGAAAAACATGTCCTCTACACAGAATTAAATTACATTCTTTTCTAAATTTTTTAATGCACAACTGCTATTAATTCACCGCATTTAACATAAAATATAAAAACATAAAATATAAAATATGCCATGACTTCACTGTGAAAATCAGAAAAACATAATTTGACCAAACCTATAAGTATAAAGTTATGACTACAGTGCATATGTCTGTTCGCATCCAGTTTATGTACACTGTTCCAGAAAGATATATATATATATATATATATATATATATATATATATATATATATATATATATATATATATATATATTCTAAACCAATAGTAATCATGATTGTGTTTCTTGCCTTACCCTCAAAGATCGCTGATGTAGGCTCCAGCACCCCCACGACCCAGGAGAATAAGCATCTTAGATGACAAGTGAAATGAGTATGATCTAAATAACTTCTTATTTACTTTTTGCTTGTTTGTTTGCTTTTCAGACACTTGCTATTGGTTATCTGACACATCTGAAGACTGAATGATAATATATTAACTGACACAAACAAAAAAAATTATGTCTGTGTATAAGAAGTCATTGTTCATAATAACTTAATAACATAATAACATAATAAGTTTAGTTTTTGAAGTTTAGTTTTTAAGAATAGCTCAGCCATTTTGCATTGAAGTCCCTGTAATTACTGAATAATAAGCCTTAGTGTGTACTA
>NC_051215.1:30483419-30603419 GCF_015220715.1 Pygocentrus nattereri | reverse complement strand
GCAATAGAAAAAGGAAAAATAAATAAATAAATCAAGCTCCACTCTTGCTTCAGATCTGAAAAAAGAGTTTCTGTCCGTCCTTCCACTGACAACTCAGCACTATGGGTTTAAAAAGATATATATCTGTCAAACAGCGGTCACTGAGAAAACAACATGAAAAAGAAAAAATGCACTGAATATGAAACAATGTGATTGTGAGAAGCAGAAAATGCAACCAACTTCCAAGTTTAGAGGTGTGGAAAAATATCCCTGCAGATCTGAACTGACAGCAAGTCTCCTAAAAAGAAGAGAGGCTGAAATAAGGTGGGCATACTAACTACTGACATGCCAGGGTTTTTTTTAGATTCAGAAGTGAATATCTTGTACTTAAGGGCTGTTTTGTTCTCTTTATTATATGATATTATATGATATTCCTAACAACCTCCACCTATGCTACAATGTTACAAACCACAATCACATTTAAAAGAGTGCTTTCTGTAACCTTCAGATAATGGTCAGTAGTAAGTATCACTGACAGGATGAATTCAGCCTCAACCCTTTTTATTTTACCAGCTTTCTTTTCTCTTCAGAGCACGGGACAGTGAGCTCAGCTGCAGTGGCTCTACATTACAGCACTAGAGGGTGTTTTCTATAAACAATGGCGTCAGAAGCAGTCAGGCACAGACAGGTACAGTATTTCTCCTCCTCTGCTTTACATCCTCCTCACATTCTGCTCATCCTCCTTCACAGCATAACTGTCTCTATGGTCTGTAATTGTTACCATTTTAAAGGGCAGTTCTAAAAGTCTGCAAGCTAAGGTGATCCAAAGGACATTCGGTTTGGTGTCTGCAACTGAAAATCTTATTGTTCCACAGGAGGGAAGCATCAGTGACTCAGACCTGGTTTAGCAGGTTAGTAGGTAACTTGCATAAGATGAGTAGTTTATGTACAAAGGGCTTATGATTATGACTGACAGCCGAGTACAGCCATAAACTATAGGCTCATTATTCTGTCATTCCTCTTAAGACTTATTATTCAGTAACTGCTGTTAAACAAGTTATGCGGTTGTGAGAATAAAGAAGTGTGTGCTCACATACAAGTCCTTAAGGTTTAAAAGGTTATTGTATGAAACATAAGCTCTCTGCTTTAGACAAATAGCAAAAAGCATGTCTCAGCGTCTCTGTGAAACTAATGATCTGATTTTGCCACTCAACAAAGTAAGTGCCTTCTTCTATTTTGTTCTGAAATTTGTTTTGGAGTACTGATATTTGTGTTTGGATTTTATGCTTTTCAATGTTTATGTATGCATTTATTTATTTTAAATCACTATTTTCCACATCAAGGATGGTTAAAGTGGAATTCCACCCATAATTCAAAATGGATCAGATGTAAAGAAAGTAATTCAGAGCGGTTTGATGTGAAATGGCTCATTTATAGAGAAACTTCCAAACTGATTTCTTTACAGAGGTGCTGATAGGAACTAGGGGTCACCATGACTACAACACAAATACAGCCATTTTATTTACTATCCAAAACCACCACTGAACCTACACATGTCTTCTGAGGTTTTGTATGTAATGCAGATGATGGTAAAATATTGGAAAATCTGAAAAAGAAGTTTCAATTTTGCCTTACAATGCCCTGCTGGTACCCCTCTGCCTTTAACAGATTAAAATAAATTGATTAAAATACATTTTAGGCCAAAGTCTAAGCACAAAACTACTGTAAAACAATGTCTCAGACATCAGGCTGAGTATCCATAACCATTTCAAGTGAGGGAGCTTTTAGACGTAGACGTCTGGTTCCTACGACCACAACTGCTAACAATTCTGCCTCTGTAAGCTTCTCTAGAGTGAATCATTTCACATCAAACTACCCTGAATGATTTTCTTGATGTCATCTATTTAATTATACTCAAAATTTGAAAAATTCCCTTTTAACTTTGTTATACTGATGAAATGGACTTAAAATGGAAGAAATAATACATCCATATGGAATATATTTGGCAATTGGCTTTGAAAGTAATTCATATCACTCTGATATGTATGATCAAGTGAGAACAGATGATTGTAAAATGGTGCCACATTGTATTTTGAGTATTCGCTACTTTTCACTTCTGTATTAGTTTTTTTATACAACATACCTTTTCCAGCTACACACAAACAAAATGTAAAGCACAGTTTCAATTCAGTGTCTAAACGTATAAATATAGTCAATCATATTTCAAAGCTTTCTTCAAATTAAAACGGAGAATTCCATCTTTTTAAAAAACTTTCTGCATAAATTAGACATTCATATGTAAACAAAACCATTCAGAGTAGTTTGATGTGAAATTGTACAGAGACTAATTTTACAGTAGTGGTGATATGAACCAGGGATCACAATGTCTATAACACAAATATAGCCATGTCATTTACTAACCAATACAGCAATACCAATACCAATGTTTATATGTAATGTGGGTAACAGTGAATAGTGGTGATTCTGAAAAAAAACAACACAATTCTTTGGGTACTATTTTGCCTCACAACATGTATAACTCCCCCATGAATTATATATATATATATATATATATATATATATATATACATATATATATATTACACACACACAGACACACACATATATATATATATATATATATATATGTGTGTGTGTGTGTGTGTGTGTGTGTGTGTGTGTGTGTGTGTGTGTATGTATGTATGTATGTATGTATGTATGTATGTGCGTGCATACACTTTTAGGCTGAAATCTTCAGAAATCATAAGACAAATCTTAGCCATCAGGCATTATGACAGCATAAGCAAGTTCATCTTATAATTTTCTGTCAGCTTTCAGAGTCATTGAACTCTCCGTCTGGTTCCTTTCACCACCACTGTTTACAATTCTAACTCTGCCAAACACTCTGAATGATTTTGCTCACAACTTAGAATTGAATCATGGAGAAACTTTGAAAAATCAGTGGAATTCGCCTAAAAGTAGCTTCATTGTGTAGATGCTGCCAAACTATACAATTAGTGCTGGGCAATACAGAACATATTCAATAGCACATTATTATAGTGTCAGATGATATTTATGGTAGCATCAATGAATGAGTTAATCTCATGTTGCTCACACTAAGGTAAAATAATAATTGTAAATAGTAATTGTAATAATAACATGCAATAATAAAATATGTAATAACTGTAAATACAATGTGCCCAGTAATGACAATCTTTCCCCTCTCTCCTGCTGCTCAGAGACTGACCACTCTCAGTGTGGTGAGATGTAACACCTGCAAAAGGATATGTTACTCATTCACATTAACTAACTGACTAAGCTGAGATGACCAGTAGTTGACGGTTAAACGGTAGATATTTGTATGATGATGCCTAATTAAATAGTTACTTAAATATTTCAGTCATTTTCCTATTACAGACTTTTTTTAGATACAACAAAATCACCTCAAATACCTCTAGTATGTGCGTTTTCCTCACATCAGCACACACCGTTTATAGAAGTGAGACACTTCCATATATGAATGTGTTCCACTACTCTAGGTGCACCAGCCAAACATGGAGAGAGCTTTGGTATGTTTCTTCAGCTAAAGGTACAAGACCCTACAAGCTGAGCGTCTATGTGGGAGCGTGGCGATCAGGTCCAGATGGAGAAGGTTGTGACCCTCACTGGGCCAGGCTAGATGATCCACTGTCACTCACAGCCTCTGCGTGTGTGCGTTAGGAAAAGAAGAGGACAGAGAGATGCTACAGCAAACGTATTTCAGGAAAAGGATAAAGAGAGAGAATTGGGAGGGATGATACATATGCAGTGCTGCATAGTATATTATGGCATCATAGTTTCAGATGATATTTAAGACTGCATTAATAAAGTTAGTGAACCCTTGCACTTCTGAGTACTGACAGTCTAATATAAATACAAATGTATCATTACAACTCTGAGACAACCTGGCTTGAATGGATGGGAACTTTATGCCTTTATGTATTTTGTTTCCTAATTATTCAAAAGAAAAAAAATAAGAAACACATCACAAAAAGTATATATGGTAGTTTGCTAGCTTTTAGTGCTCCATCAATTTTACGTCAGTTTTATAAATAATATTGTGTGACACCAGTATGGAAGCCTCAGGGCCTTCTAGGTCTTCAGAGAAGGCCTAATGATTCCTGTAAAATAAAAATATACATCTCTGTAACTGTTTGTTTGTTTTCATATTATATAATCAACATGTGTGTAATTAAACAGGTATTATAATAATATTCGTATTTCATTTTTAAGTTTTGGTCAAAAACAAAAAGGTTAAATTTTTGTGTCATCAGAGATTTTTGTCCATGTAACCTTGGTAGATAAAGCCAAGCAAGCTTTCCCATTGGTTAGGACTTCAGGAGCTAAAGTGAAGGTCTAATTTCTCAAAGTAAACACTCACATCATTAGAAAGTGACAGTGGAATCAACAAATCACATTCTTAATTTCAAGAAGTGGGACCAATAGTGGAAAAACATGACTCTAGGCCTTCTGGAAGCTCTAGCTACAACACTGACTGCAGATTTGAGTGTAAGCTTGACCAATGCATTCAACATGGTTTTGGAAAAGGAAAAGGTGGCAGCTCAAGTTTTATCTAGAGCTGCCAAAAAATGTTCCTATAAATAGTGATTAGCTGACTGCTAACATACTATTACAGTGCCATAACGGCACTAACAGAAATTAGCTATGTCATATAGGTGGATTTTTAATTTTTTTTTCACTCAAGTTTTCACATATATGGCCCAAATTGAAGGCCTAGCCCTAATAGTCACGGTTCTGCAATTTATGACATTAATAACAGTATAGTGGTATAGACAATATATAATCCAAATACTTTCAAGAATTTTAATTTTTGTATGATTTAAGTTTTTATATATTACGTTCACACATAATAAATATAAAATGCTACATTATGACTGATCATTAAAATGTGCTTTCAATTATACATCAGCTCTCATTGCTTTCAAAAACGTGCTATTTCCAAAATTGCAACAAATGGATATACAGTATTTTGGGATGAAACTCTTCAATTTAAATAAGAAGTCTTCTAGACTAGAAAGCCCTGACTCAAAATACACCTATAACAGAAGCAGCTATATGCTGAATGTCAATGGGCTTGCTATTGAGATTAATGAAATTAATGTCCATGGTAACTGATTGTATGACACAGCAGCGAAGGACAGAGATTAGGCGGGACATTGCTGAAACACTCTTTTAAACACAGAGGGAGCAAGATGGGGTGATGGATGAGTCTTAAACTGTTGATTTATTTTAAATTGATTCAGATTGTTACATTTTCACCCTAAATTATTTTCATTATCTGAGCACCATAACTGCTCTACATCTACACAGAGATAAAGCGTTTTACTGTTACTAAGCCAGGCCTGTAGCTGGAGGACAAGGATGAACAGGAGGCTGTGGTGAAACATGCATTGATTCTTTAGTATCAATAGCAGGAACCTGAGGGATCGAATGGTGGTTCATCAGAATGAAGCAGGCCGAACTGCGCTCGGGCGTTCAGACACACCCACCAACAGAGAAACACACTCAGACAGGCAGAGTGGAGAGATAACTCAACGTCTGCAGTCGACAAGGCCAGCGTGACCACAGCAACAGTATCTCCTCTCTCACACAAAGCCCAGAGAGATAACCTTCATCTGTGCCTAACATGACCACGGAGACCGCAAGATGAGGACGACAAGACATCTGTCTCTTCCTTCAGCCACCGTCTGACATGATGGACTGACTTGATTCACATGTGCGCATCATTTCCACATGAATAAAATGTATTACATCAGCACTATTTCATCTTTCAGTTTAGTTATTGTGCAATAATTATGCTTATGTAATATGTCTGGATTTGGATGACATTTTTTTTACCTTTTTATCTATTTTATTATATCCCATTCCCTCCTTTTAATCTGAACACAGACTGTAATGTGTTTTGAGTTTGCGAAGCTCTAAATTAATTAAATTGCTCAGAAACAAAGCGAGGGAAGAAGAATGATAAATTGGTGCAATGCAAAAATAAAATGGAGCAAAAATAAAAAATAAACGTCTTTTAGCTCAGTTGTAGAAACAAAAAAGACAAGTTCCTTAGCTGGATTAGACCAGGTCTATACACAGTCAAATGTTAAATTTTGGGCACTCCTGTTCAAATGAGATGTTCTGTTGATTTTCTAAGTAAAAGTAAGTTACACATCCTCTACAGTGAACACACTTCTGCATATTTTCATGCACAATTAGTGTCTATTTCTCAACTTAACATATGGGGGGGGGGGATAAAATGTAGCCTGTGCAAAAGTACAGCATATTTTCTATTTTAAACTTTACCTTTTTCCAATATGTTAAACTCAGCAAATACAAATGCCATATTTAAACATATTCTGTAGAGGATGAGAGAACTTATTTTCACTAGGAAAATCAACAAAGCATCATCTAACCAAGGCTATATATGATATATATGACTGTAGTTAAACAACTAAACTACTAACAACAAAATGCTGTTCCACCATGTTAGTTTGGACTCTGGGCTCTACTAGCTGACCTGCATCCATGGATCTAAAAGATCTACTTGATTTATATTCAGAGAGGAATTCTGTTCCTAAACCTTTCAATGATTTACTGGATAGAAAGACCAATAGCATAAAATCTGTTCTGTAACTGGAGTTTAAAACTGAAGTAAAGTGTTTGGTTCTCTTGGTTCTGTCTAAAACGAAGAAGCTGTTCAATACTTCTGTTCTCTCAGTAAGTCCAGTTAAAGGAGAATTCCAATGATATTTCAAAATCCCTACCTCATTAAATGTTAAGATGTAAATAAAGTCATTCAGAGTGGAAATGATAGGAACCAGACATCTGGAGTTTAATGCCTCTAAAAGCTAAAGATTTATTGCAGGAACTGGTTTTGAAGCTGCCTGATGCCTGAGACATTGTTTTACAACAGGTTTGAGAGGTTTTGGCCTAGAATGCTTTTTAAAATCCACATATGATGGAGAGCTACATGCAGGGTGCTGTGAGGCAAAATAGTCCCCCCCAAAAAAACTTTTTACCATCAAAATTTTACCACCATCAACACTACATATAAGACACAGGTAAGTCCACTGGTCTCTTCAGATAGTAAATAAAATTGCTACATTAATGTTGTAAATATCATGACACCTGGTTACCATCACTACCACTGAAATCAAAATCTGAGTTGGTGAGTTTCCCAATAATGCACCATTTTACATCAAAACACTCTAAATGACTGTTTACATCGCACTGATTTCATTATGCAGAAGTTTAGACAAATCAGTGCAATTCCCCTTTAAGAGACCGTTGCAGTAGCCAGCCATGCAGGAGATGAAAGCACAGATGAGTTTTTTTTGGTACTGTTGAGACTCTTTGATTCTGGCTACTTTTTTCAGATGAAAGAGGCTGTTTCGGTGATTTCTTTGATATGACTAGAGAAAGTGAGATGTGAGAGTGAAATTCCCTGTTTTATTAAACCACAGACTCTAATGTTGCGCTGTGTTATTAAAGACATTGAGTGCTTTTTATTAGTTCTGTTCTACTGATGTGTTTGAATTTGTGTACAGTCCTAACAGTTTATCTCTCTGAGGTCATGCAGTGTGTGTGTGTGTGTGTGTGTGTGTGTGTGTGTGTGTGTACTTTTATCCTCTCAGGAGAGTTGGATGGATGTGATGATGTGAATGATTAGTAACTCTACCCCAGCTGTATGCTAATTAAAAAACACATTACTCCAGTCGGTGCTCAGCACTGAGCTAAGCTCAGTATAATGAAGTAGCTGCTGCTTGAATGATTATGTGCTGAATAATTGAAGTGTGATTTAGTGCTTATTTAGTGATGAATATTTCATTAAAAGTAACAGTGTGTAAAGTGTGCAGCACCGCAGCTCACATCTGCTCTGATTTGTGTGATACAGCCCGACTGCAGGAGCTGTTTATTTTTAGTGAATGCTGTGTTTGGTGTATCTGACTGACAATACAATCCGTTTCTCATTTATTGTTAAACACTGTGTTGTTTGTTCAGGTGTGTGAAGGAAATAAAAAACCCACAATGGCTTAATATTTCTTATCCCCTCTTCTATTTGCTTTAGATTTTATGCAATATATAAAGGTGCAGACAGACATAGCAGAAATACAAGCAGGAAAAATCGAGATCGAGAGTAAAAAAACAACAACAATAATAATCATCATCATCACCACCACCAACATCAAGAACAATAATAATAATAATGTTATTATTATTGTTGTTAATGATGTTGTTATTGTAATCATCATTATTGTAAGTACTGCTACTACTGCTGCTACTACTACTACTAATAATAATAATCAAAGCCCAGCAGCTGCTACTAAAACACGCAATGTTGTTATGTTACAAATATTGTTTAATGTATTGGTAATAATAATAACAATAATTATGATGATGATGATTATTATTATTATTATTATTACTATTATTATTATTATTATTATTATTATTATGACTGACCTCTTTGCACTTTATTAAATCTGGGCCTCAATGACTTAACCTCTACAACTGTCTACTTAACACACGTGTGCCCTCTGCGCGCCACGCCTGTGTGCGAGTGTAAGTAAAGACGGTGGTGGGCGGTGGTGGTGGGGGGGGGGGGGGGGGGGGGGGCTAATTTGGATCAGATGAGTCTCTTTTTTAACTCTAGGTCTCGCGCTCCTCTCTCCGCACTCTCGTGCTCTACTCGGAGTTGCCGCCTTATTAATAATACCCCTTAGTGTTGGTGTAATTGTAGCGCCACAGAGTCATTCATCATTAAGCTGACAGCGCTAATGACAGCGCTAGAGAGCGAGAGCAGAGCGGTCAGCGGTTTAAACTCTCCTTCAGGTTCGGGCTGCAGTCTCGCTCTGTGCCGCTAAACCGCGGACAACGCGAAGAGATGCGGCTGTGTTCCCTCCAGTCTCTGAGTGCTGAGCTCAGTGTGACCCGCAGCCCAGTCTTTCAGTCTGAGTGGGCTCACGGTGGTCTTTAGCTGCTAGGGTCCATCCCTTAGACCCCAATTCTGCACTCGGTGCGCTTTAATACATAGTTTAAGGGTGGAGTCAGGTCATCTGGTCCCTCCAGTCATACGGGACACTTTGAGAAACCCCGGTGCAGCTGTCGCGTGCTGTTTTAAATATTACAGAGTTAGTTTTAAATGGAAAGTTGAATAAAAATCGAAATTATAGTTCAGGAATGAATGGGAGGATCACAATAGAGCCTGAAAACCGAAACCATCACAACTCTCGTTAATATCAGTGAAATATGTCCCATTCAGTGAAAACTCGGACTCAGTAACAGTTTGCTGTGTTAAATGGTTTTAGTTTTTATTGACTGAAGCGCTGCGAGCTGACGGCTCGCTGACCTACAGTTACATTCACACTTTTAATAAGGGGGCAGGGGGGGTTACATTACAGATTAGATTACCTCTCAGTCACGCTGACTCACGCTGCCTAGAAAACAAGTAATGATGTGTTATTACGTGATCTGATCATCATTTTATAAAGTGCATTCCAAATAATAATTATTATTATTTTTGCCGTTGCTACTTTGCTACCGTTGCCGTTGCTATTATTATTATTATTATTATTATTATTATTATTATTATTATTATTGCTATTATCAGTAGTAGTAATATGTTGTTATTATTGCCAATTAATACCAACTGTTTTTTAAACATTAAACACGTTAAGCCTGATGACAAACAGCGCGCTGTTAGTTAACACATCGTTTTATACCGTGTTTTATTATTAGTCTGTTGTTGTTGTTGTTGTTGATTATGACTTCATCATCATTACATACACGACAACGTCACAGTTTTCAAATCTCACTCTGTGTTGTAAACCCTCCTCACAGTGTGTGTGTGTGTGTGTGTGTGTGTGTGTGTGTGTGTGTGTGAGTGTGTGTGCGTGTGCTACGCGGTCTCGCGGTGTTTGAGGCTTGTCTCCTGTCTTCTTGCAGCTCTGACTGAACTGCACACGCTCTGAAATGAAGCTCAGAGTCGCGCGCACACCTGATCACCGCAAGCGCTAATTTACACACGCATACACGCGCGCGCGCACACGCACACTTGTTTCTAAGCGCTCTAAGGATGTGCGTTTATACAGATGTTATATATATGTAAGTACATGTGTAATAAGAATTGTCTAAAACATCAGTAGCCCATAAGCAAAAAGAGCTGCTCTACCATTTCAAAACATAAAACGTATGAACGTATAAACCTACAGATATAGATATATTTCTCCATTTATTCATACTGCGTCATTGTCATACTGAAACCCTCAGGACGTCACAATTCGCACGCGTACAGCTAACGCTGGGCTGTTAGGAAACATTCATAATTTTTCCTCGATTAAAGCGCAAAAGAAATAAAAGCCAATTAATCTAAGAGCTCCGTTCAGCTCTGTCTAACATCAGGAGCCTTATTGTTATTACTGTATTACCAGAACACTGAATTACTCAATTACTCAAAAAAACGGCGAAATGAAAACAGCGCGAAACCAAGAGGGCATGGTGTAAATTAGATGTGAAACGCGGCGCGCAACACACATGGTCTCTGAATTGATGATGATGATGATGATGATGATGATGATTGGCTAATTGCGGCGCAGCGGTCTGGTTTTCTGTAAGGCTGCGGCGCTGCGCAGGTTGGAGGTGTGTAATGTGCCTAACTGCGCTGAAGTGCAGGAGCTGTGAGCGCTGTAATTGCTCACATCCTCCCCTGGCCGCGGCGACACTGAACAGATCTCTGCGTGCGCTCTTCGCTCGGGGACGCGCATCGGTGCCACACGCGCGCTGCCCAACAGTTTTGACCCCACTGGTGCTAAAGGTAGTGGTAAAGATAGTGGCACAGAGTTAACAGGGCACGAGCTCTTCACTGAGAGAGAACACTGCAGCACCTACATTCATACAGAACCTGCACAGCACAGCAAAATACTCACAGCGCTCCGGTCACTCCAGCAGCCTTAATGGACTCACAGCAATTAATACACGCACATCTTTGCTCATGCTCAGATTATACTACATACTTCGTGCTCTAGAGTTCAGCTGTCCAGCTAGCCGTTAAAGGGCACATATCCTACATTTTTCCTGTAAGTTTTCACTTCTAACATTTGTGCAGGTTTATGGACCAAAACATAACTTGACCTCTGTTTATCTCTTGCAATTAAACAGGCTGTTTTTATACATGTACTTTTAAGGCTGACCTTATTACTGGGCAGTACAGACTGTAAATGACCTACTCTAATTGGCTGTTCTGTATTGCATCTCATTTCAGAGCTAAAAATAAAAACAAAAAATGTGAATGGGTGGAGCTAAACTATATATATATATATATATATATATATATATATATATCATGGCTGTCCAATAAAAAACAAGTATCTCCAAAATATTAACTTCATAGGAGAAGGCAAAAACACTTTTACCTTTCAATATAAGTCAAAGTAAAGAGATTTTGTTCCAAGTGATTTTAAAGCATTTCTATTGGTCCATTTGTCATGAACTTTTTACACAATGTAAGGACAGCTTGTGTGTTGAAAGGAGGGAGAAAAATAAAAATGAACAAAAATGGAGATGCACGGTTTTCATTGGACAGTGATGCTATATATATATATATTATATCTCGCTGCTGTTGGGGGAAAAAATATCTCTCCAAAATAGTAACTTTACAGAAGAAGGAAGAAATGTTTTAAATGTAAATTAGTGGAACCAGAATTTTTTCCAAGTAAATTTGGGCCATTTCTTTTGGTTCATCATAAAATTTACACACAATGTAAAGGACAGGAGGCATGTTCAGATTATGTCATAAATGGGCAGAAATGGAGACATGAGGTATGCTTGTTCTTTATCCAAAGAAAAACATGTAAACCCATTTTTTACGATTTTCACTTTCTCTACATCATTTGAGCATGGCGGACATTCTCTACATTGCGCGTACATTTTATGATGGATGGATCAAAATACACGGCCCAAAATTACTTGGAAAAAAGTCTGGTTCCATTCACTTACATGAAAAATAAAGTGTGTTTTCCTTCTCTTGTGAAGCTACTATTTTGGAGGGAGAAACATGCTTTTCTTTGGACAGCGAGTTTTAAGTTTGATGGTTTTTGTGACCTCACAAAACAACTGGCAAAAACAGATTACAGATTTGCTTCCATATATATGGACCATATAGTCTGGGAAGTGAATGATAAATTTTGAAACTACATACAACAGGCTCTTTTATTTAAAAGAGCACCAAAATTCTCACCATGTCCGTCCTGTAAATGTACACGGGGTTAATTCAACACTACTCTTTGTATATTTATGCTGATAGTGTTTCAGCACAGTGGCAACTCAGACGGGTTTTGCTTACATGAACTCAATTTTGACACTCAACTGCGTTTGAAATGTCCAAATGAATAAGAGCCCTTTCACTTCTCTCTATCTTGATTTTTCAGCTCCTCTGACTCCGAAGAGGCCTTCAAATCCACAGCTTTTGTTTTAGGCCCCCAGACTTAAAAACATACAGAACTGTCTGTCATTATCTTTAGAGGTTTATTTAACTCTGTAGAAAAAGTAAAAGCCAGTGTGATTCGAGCCCCTGCCCCGTAGCCCTGCTGCCCCTCTTGCACTGTGTGACTGGTTTGAATTTGCTGCCTCGCCACGCTGAAATTGTCGTAATGACAAAGTAAACAGATCCTTCCCCAAAACTAGAGGCACAAACCTTCACTGTTAATTGCTGTTTTCCTACTTACCTTCATTCAGAAACAGCAGCATAATTATGTAAAAGGGCCACTTTGATTTTGTAATTTGGGCTGAAAGGGGCTTAAGGTGTTTCAGTTTGTCCTCATTTAGATCTCACTCTAGAGTTTCACTGCAGCACCTCATGTCCAGGACCTGACAAAACAAACCCATGGTTTAAACAGAGTTACTCACGTTCTAATTAACAGAAACAGCTAAAAGAACGTTAACTAAATAAATAGCATGGTACTTTTTATTTATTACTTACAGATGCATGTTTTCTCTTTTCACATAAACAAAATACTTGTAAATACATGAAAACTTGCAATAAGTTACTTCTATTTACTGTTTATAGACATTACAAATTGAAAAAGTAATGCACTGAATTGACTTGATTTAAATGTTACAAATATCAACACAAATATTGGCAATTAAAATAACATAACAAAAAGATACCATTCAAACTACTGAATACATTTTTGGTAAATCTAAAGTAAATTGTATAATACAGTATAAAATGATTTGTACCATGGTTTGGGTCTCCTCCTTGTCCTCACTAGGTCTCATGAGGGGCTGTTACTGTTGGTGAACATAACACTGAAGACTCCGGACAGGGCCTGCATCTGAGGAGAAATGACAGACAAAACTGTTATATGGTCTCTCGCTCTCTCTCTCTCACTCACGCATACAAATACATACTCACCATTTTGCTGGGGGATGTGATTGTAATCTCAACACGAGTAAATCATGAATTAATCACACTTAAAAACCACATTCAGTGAACAATGCCTCTATAACTCGAAATGACTATAAGCCACATGCAGAACAGCAAGCATAAACATATCAAATGAGTCTTAAAATGCTATAAACTTCAGAGGAGGAAATCTAATTGTGGTATAACATCCAAGTTTAAAGTGACTTAGTGTAACTCAATACCACAGCACTCAGTGCTGATGGGTAATCTAATAGAAAAATAACACCATGCCTTTTTTGGCCATTTGCTGTGGTGCAATAGTAAATCTGTGTGTGTAACTGTATAGGAGATACCATAGTATAGGTGTACATGTAGATACACACAAGATATAATAGCAAATTTATATGTGTAAATATATGTGATTTATAATAACTCAAATAACTGTGTGTAATTGTATGTTTTATAACAGTAAATCTGTATATATATATATATATATATATATATATATATATGTGATGACAAATCTGTATGTGCAATTGTACATGATATATAACAGAAAATCTAGAAAATGTATAATTGATATATAATAGTAAATCTCTGTGTGTAATTGTATATGATATATAATGGTAAATCTGCATGTGTAAATGTATATGATGCATAATGGCAAATATGTATGTGCAATTGTATATGATATATGATAATAAATCATATGACATTATATGATAAAAAATCTGTATGTAGAATATAATAGGATAGGCAATGGAAAATGTCTATGTGCAATTGCATAAGACAAATAATAGTAACTCTCACTGTGCTATTGTAAATGATACATAATGGTAAATCATACATGACATATAATACAAAATCTGAATGTGTAATTGTATAGGAGATATGGTAGTAAATGTCTCTATATACCTCTGTATTTGCTATTGTATAGGGAATGTAATAGTAAGTGTATGCATAGTTGTATGTGCCATTGCACAACACAGTACATTACATTGTTTATTGCGGACACTGAACACAACTGAGTTTTCTTACTGTTTTCTTCTCAGTAACTGACTACAGGGGTACATGTAGCTACAGGTTCATGTAGTAATATTTACATAACAGCTTTGCTACTCCTTTTCTTTTATCTCATCTCATATGCAAAATTGCAAAACGCATGCCAAATTCATAAGATTAGAAATGTTTCACAGAGTAAGCTCACAGGACTTCCTGCACGACGGAGATGTAGTGTAGCAATCTGACCTCATATCGCTGAGCTATTGAATCTTAAATAAACTACTGTGATCTGCTTGAACACGCAGATACTTTGGGTGCTACAGATGTTCTGCACAATTTTAAGTGTGATTACACAGTAACTCACCTCAGGGTCTGTGTCATTTTCGCTTTGTATTTATGGGTTAATTGAGAAACGGATCACTCTTCTGTGCTTTTTAATGAGCTGGCATTCCAGCATATTAAGTTTCAACTGATACGTGTGATTTGTGAAAATGAATAACAGTTGCCTGATTGATGTAATTTATTTCTCTGGAAGTCCATCGTTCCCTCTGCATATAAGCCTCCTTCGTCTCATCTGTGCTCTTTTTATTATCTTCCCCAACCTCCGGCCAGGCTGGTACATAAAGAGGCAGGCAGTGTAACCGTAACCTTACCATCAAACCGTACAGTAAAGCAGCGAAGGCATGCTCCGGGTGTAAAAACACTACTGCATGATAAGGAGCTGGAGAGGGACTTTGAACCTTTTTTAACAGCTTCCATAAATGGGGCACTGGATGAAGGGCACTGTGTCTATAAAGGCCTAATGGAGGATCAGTTAAGATGGCCAGGCAACAGCAAGAGTTTTTAAAAGTGCAGGGCTTTAACACTCAGCCTGTCCCTTAAAAAGGAACAAGACCGCTGCTGATGAATACATACTTTGGAGCTCCACTGCCTTCTGACAACTCAAACCACAAAGGCTACTTATGTTCTTTTTACTGAGAGTCCACACATCCTACTGGCTGACAAAAGATACATGACATAGATTAAAGTTAGTATTAGTATTAATACATAGAGGATGACAGTTTTATTAGGCCCTTTAAAATAGGATAGGCTAGTATAGTGACCTAGAGTAATGTGCATAGTGACCTAGAGTAATGTGCACCTTTCCATTTAATTCATTTCCAGTCAATACAGTCAATACAATACAATTAAGCACAAGTTATTGATTTTCACTATCAGAAAAAAAAAATATATATATAAATAAATAAATAAGTATTACACTGGAAAAAGTGTATCTTTCCACATTTTCAAAGTTCAGTCTCAGAAGTTGGTTGTATTTTCCACTCCTCACCATTCAAATTACCCAACACATTTAGTGAAGTTGAGGTCTGGACTCTGCAGTGGACAGCCCATTGTACCGAGAACACCAGCAGCTTCTTGACCAGCTTCACATCCTTTTAGACTCACAGTACTGGGTTGTCTTCTCATTGGATTTTTTAGACCTGAAGCAAGAGTGGAGCTTGATTTTCTCCTGTCTCTCAGTGATGAAAGTTGTTGATCTGATGTGGACAATTTTGGTGGTCTGCTAGGTCTTGTATGGTTGTTAAGATCCCCATTTACTGTTTATATGTTCAAATTAAATTTTTTTAACTTTTTTTTTTTTTTACTTATTTTACTTTGACTTTCTACTTCCATATCGCTGCTGTCGGGACAAAACCTAGTACCTCCATTTTTCAGTTTTTGACAATTTGTAAATGCCTGTTGCCTGTTGTTTTACATTGTGTTTAAAAGTCATGAAGAATGGACCAATAAGTATGGGCAAAAAAAGCTTGGAAAAAACTCTGGCTCCATTTACTTTAATTAACATTAAAAGTAAACAAAAAGATTTTTTCCTTCTTCTGTAAAGTTTTCATTTGTAGACAAGTTTATCTTCTTTGTAAACTTACTGGAGGCCAACTACTATGTTAAGGTCTTAAAATCAGCATTTTATACTTCCACTTCTTTATTACATTGGATCCAAAACATGATTAAAATGTTTGCTCTTAATTTCTTTCCAGCTCCTGAAACTTCACTACGCATACAATATCAAGTAAAATAGGCCCAACTGGAAAATGAAATATATATTTTACATGTTAAACAGGACCATCATGTTTGTGTATTTAAGAACTCAGCTTGATAGAGTTTTCTAAGTGATTTATTCTAATAGAGCATGAATAGTACAATTTGTTCATTCATTTCTACAGCTGTCACCTAGTCCCCGCTTTCTACCTTTTTCAGCCATAAATATTACTCATAATTCCACATGAAAAACAGCTGTTTAGTACGATCAGTACATTTTGAACTACTGCAGTCATAAAATGTCTAAACATTAGTATACACAGAGAACATTACTCACAATAATTTATTACAAAATCCAAAAAGTATAACATTTTTTATCCAAATACAATTCTCCTTAAATAATGCTTTTAATAGATTTTAGTTTTTTTTATTAATTAATTAATTTTTTTGCAAATCTCATCAAATCTCCAAAGAAACTGTACATGTTTCTGGGTGAATGGATATAATAAGCCAAATTAAGTTATTATCACAGGCTAACTTAATTCACCGTAAATTATTCAGACTTTAAGCACGGTTCTGCACTGTTGAATATCAGACTTTCTTTCTCTGGAACCGTCAGTCTTAACCATATAAATTATATGAGGCTGTAACTTGTTTCTTAAGATTAATTAAACACACATGTCAGCCAGTGTTGTTGTACATTCACTTTTCTTCTACTAATCTAACCTAAACACTCAAATCATTTTCTAATTTGGTGTGTATTTGAGTTTTCCTTAAAGAAAACACCTCACTCACTTTGATATCTCATAGTAGGTCTGCTTTCTGGCTGGGGATAATATAATCTTATTAACTCATACAGTGCTACACTTGTTCTCCTTCCATTTCTCTTCCAGGACACAATTGCATTTACAATGAAGAACGGCATATCCATCAAAAACGGGGCGAAATCTTTTCTCCTGATGTTTAGGAAAGACATTTCTAAACTCCCCCTGACCTGAAATGTTTATGTGCAGAGTTTACGCTATGAACATTTCAGATGTCATCAAAACCACCTTGCTCCAGGGCTAGAAATTGGTTCCATTCGCCGGCCGCTGGAGAGACTGGCGCAGGCCTAAGGAGCCACGCGAGAGGGAAACTGAGAAGCGGGTGAAATCAGCGTGGGGGTGTGTGTGTGGTTTAGGGGGGGGGTGGACACTACAGCCTTTTGGGGCGCTTCCTGATGAGTGAAAATCAGACACGAGGTTGGGCAGGGAAATCGCATGCCAGGGCTCAATCAGTGGCCCGACCCACCTGCTGTCAATCAAGGCAGCGGTGGGTTTGTGGGAAAGCAGGCTGAATCAGTGCTAAGTCTCATTAGTGTTCCTCAAAACATGATAGAGACTGTTCTGTGAACTCAGGCTGATTTGTGAGGTTTCTGTATCAGATTGCCAACATCAGTGGCAAAGTCAAGCCACAATGACTGAAACTCTATTTGCTATAAAGCGCACTGTTTTTATAGCTTTTTTTTTTAGTGGTGACTAAAAACATTGGGGAGATACATACATACATATATATCATGTATATGCTGTATATAGCTCCATTTTGGTTGTTTTGCAGTTTATGACATAACTTGAAAATTACTTATATATTACTTATAAATTACTACTATAAGTACTACATTATTTTTCTTAGACTAAACCAATATTTTTTCTCAAACAATGGCTTTTAATGGAATGGAAAATGGAAAGTTTAGCTTTTTCAAGCATCTTGTGAAATTTCAAAAGAAACAGTACATTGTTCTGGGTGACTCTTCCTAAATAAATAAATCTTCCTTATGTAAATTTTAGGAAAAAAGTTATATTGGTTTAGAGGCTTTACAGTATGTGGAGGTTCTTTAAACTTTAAGGACTTTAAACTTTTCTTCACTATGAAATAAGTTTATGTAATATGTAAACATAACTATATTTTCCAAATATAACTTTCACTCCCTAATCCATAAAGTCCACATATGCAAGAACAGCCTGTTCTTGAGATCCTGTTACTTCATTTTCAACAGCTTGTGTTACAAACACCAATGCATTAACCAATATCCACTAATTCAGCCTACTGCAATTTATCCCTGCTAAAGAGTGTTCCAGACCAAACTGCTTTTTAAACATGGTACAAATCAGAATCAGAATATCTTGAAGGTACAGTGACAAAACCAGCTTGTTTTATTCTAGGGATAAAAAAATGAATGATGTATGGCTGTTTTTGGTGCACAAACCCACACAAACATTTTAAGCGAAACACATGTGGAACTCCAAAGAAATCTTATGAAGAGTCTAAAAATGTTTTTAAGGAAAACAAAAAGAAACAGCAAACTGTGCTGGACTCCCTGGAATTGGACCTCTCAGTCCTAATATAGAACATGCACGGAACTGACAGGTCTCGGATTGATTTCTGAATCCGCTGCTCATCAGTAGCATGATGACAGAGAGAGCACCAGAGACAGAGACTCCAAACCCACCCACTGCAGTACGCCCTCTGCTCAAAGGGCCTTCCAGGACAGAGCTCAGGTTTTATAAACTCTAGCCAGGAAGTAATGCTAACAAATGTCAGAGCTCATCAGAGCTTGTACCCTCAGTGAGAGGATATGGTGCGTTATCTGCTCATCTAAAAAACGCTCATTCAAAATGGTGCCAAACCATGTCAACTGAATGTCAGCGAGGTCGTGTATACTATAGATTGATGGAAGAGAGAATAATGGTGTGGGGAGTTTCACAGTGTTAGCAGTGCTAGTGAGCACTTACAGTACTGAGCTGTATATACAGTATAAACTGTTAAACTGGTGACTGTGGATGTGTTTGTGTGTGAATGGCTGTATAACTGTGTGAAACGTATGTTTGCCGTATCCGAGAAGTTCTTTTTCCAAATACACTAACCATAAAATTTGTGTGTGTATGTATGTGTTGGGGGGGGGGAGCACTCTGGCCTCAGACAGAAAGCAGATGTTGCCGACATGCTAAAGGACAGTCTTGTTGATAATCAGCCTGCTATTAGCGAGGTATGTGGCAGTGGTACTCCTAGACTGTGAAGGATTACTTTAGTCAATCCCACCAATCGGACAAGTGGCTACCTCACTCTCTGTGGTTGCCTAGATGAGCGCTGGGCACACAGACACACACACACACATATGCAAGGGTAACAAATGAATTGGCACTTTTTGGAGCATCTCTCCTTTTCTGTTTTATCCACACTGCAGTGTGTGTAAGTATCAGCGAGTGAGTTATGGTCAGAGATGGCTCTGTTTCCTCCCGTGGCTCAGGAGGTCCTGTAAACACAGGTTAGAGTAATGCACCTTATTTGATTTCCAGTGTGGGAGGGGGTGGCAAGACCTCTCAACTCAATTTTTTTTTCCACAAAACAAATGAGGTAATAGCATCTCTTGGCTTTCAGGATGGAAGGAACAACAGAGGGAGAGAGAGGAGAGAGAGAGAGAGAGAGAGAGAGAGGCTACCCTACAAATAGCATGATTCTCTTAATAAATGTGTAATCAATGTTTATAAGACGCAAATATGCATATATCTATATCTAAAATCTGATTGGCTGAGCCAATGTAAAAAGGTTTAATGTAAAGTTTTAAATACACACATATGACCACAACTATCAACTGAATTCTATATTCATGGGCCAAATGCCAAGCAAAAGTCAGAGACCATCCTACATTTCCTATCAGCTGGAGACCGGAGTTAAAAAAATTAACGCTTATTGGGATTCCCAAACAACCATGCAAGACCTGATAGACCACCAAAACTGCCCCTATCAGATAAACAGCACTTAAAGCTTCCATCTTTAAGATCAACCTCCACTCTTGCTTCATATCTGAAAGAAAGAAAAAAGAAAAATCCACAAAAAAATAGTCCACAGGTGTCTCTGCCCATTCTTCCACTGTGAGAAGACAGTCCACACTGAGAAAAGGAACTAAACAAAAAAAAAATGCAAATAGAAAGTGAAGGATAGTCCCTGACTTACTTTACTTTATGTATGGAATGATCTATTGTTATTTGTTACGCTGCTTGGAGACCATAGTCTAATGTTAATTAACTACACTGCTTGACAGAAATGCTGAAAGAAATGGAAGTAACTTATCTACTGCTGCCTAACAACACCCCTTACTATCACTACAATGCATAGCCTAGCAGTCTCCTTCTTCACTGTCATGCTTATGCTTTAAGAGACACTGTATTAAAGCAGTATATTTAAATGTAGGGGTACTGTTAGAAAAGGGCACTGCACAGGTACAACTCTGATCCCCAAGGCATAAACAAACAATGTAAATGCATCCTCAAATGTACAACATAGACCCTAAGGCCCAGCTCTGTAACTTAACGTTTAAATTAAAGTCTTAAATTGAGTTTTAAAGACAAACAGCATTCACTTTCCCAAGGAGAAGGGGCATATTTGTACTTCATAATTTAACATATTTGTAAATATGTTATGAATAAACTTTTTTTTCTTACAAAAAATAATCAAATAAAATCAAAATGTAATATGTGACTAAAGGAAAATTAAGATATTTGAAATTTGAAGCAAAAAAGTACAGTTTAGTTCCTTTTATTCTGATAGACATTACCTATATTTGTTGCTAAAATGATTGTGTAGCACCAGCTGGTGAGAAAGAAAGTGAGAGAGAGAGAGAGAGAGAGAGAGAGAATGAGAGAGAAAGAGGGAGAGAGAGAGAATCACAAAAAAAAGAAGGCAAGCTGAAGAGGAGATGGAGAAGGATGGTGGGCAGTAGGAGGGAAATGCCACAGAGAGAGAACAGAAACAGAGAATGTGTTGTGGGATGAAGCAGGGAGGGAACGAGTGAGTGAGAGAGGAAAAGAGAGAGTGGGAAAGAGTGAGAGAGAGTGTGAGAGAGAGGAGGCGGGAAGCCACTGGGCTCTCTCTCCATTTGACCAGCGGCCAAGCAGCGAAGGCCCAGAGATGCGGCCGGGCTCTTCGGAGACAGCTGCAACATTTCAGAGCTCCAACTCAGCAAATTTCCATCAACCACTGCTGCCAGAGACCACAAAACGCTTTCAAACAACGGCTCACTTCAAGAATTCTTGTCTCGGATAGGAGAGGGGGAGAGGGGGAGAGGGGGAGAGAGAGAGAGAGAGAGAGAGAGAGAGAGAGAGAGAGAGAGAGAGAGAGAGAGAGAGAGAGAGCGAGAGAGAGAGCGAGAGAGAGAGAGAGAGAGAGAGAAAAACGAGGGCTAGAGAAATGTGTCTTGGTGTTGCTGAGTGAGGTCGGTGCATTAGGCTTAGAACAGATTAATGCAAACTGTGCCCTGGCAGAGGACTCTGATTGGCCTTCCACTGCAAAATTGCTTGCAGGTTTACAGAATGTAATTGAAAAGCATGCTTGTGGTGTTTGGTGGAGGTGGTAGGACAGCGTGTTTTGTGTCAAAGACCTCACCCTCACGGCCATACATTAGCACTTGTCAGTGATGACCATTAAGCCCAAAGCCAGTGCTGAAAATTTAATTATCAAACCATTTATTTCTTCAGAAGGAAAAATAAACTCGTGCCACCTTGCCATGAATTAGGCTGGGCTGGAGGGACTGTCCTTTCTCTCCACCTCTCTTGATAACACCCAGGACCCCGCCCTGGGCCCAACACAGGGGAAAAATAATACGTCTCTTATTCAACACTAGCAGCCTGGCTCTATTAGAACCAGCTGGCCTTGCATAAGTCATTCTTTATTTAAGTTCAATTAAGAGAACAACTGATTTAATGAAGGCCACTATTTATACGTGAGGGTTACTCATCCGTGCCGCCCATCGGCAGAGTGCGGCACAGGCCGAGTGGAGACCTGTCCCAATAAACCAGGCCGTTTACTCAGGGTGCTTGTAAAAACAAGAGGGCCAGGCCAGCGGGGGGAACGAGCAGGGGGGGACTACAGGCTGGCTTTGTGGCGGACAGCCAAGGACTGTGGTTGCAGTGTGAAGAGTGAAGGGACAGAGTGGGAAATGACAGCAGACCCTTCATGAAGAATTCGGATAAGCACAGACTGCTGATTAGACGTGAGATGAAGCTTGCTGTAATTTAAGTAAACAAAATCCTGATCAAAACTGATGTAATCACTGATTCTTAAACTAATTACGGCAAAAGATGTAGTCTATAGATTAACTCCTTATAGATTAATAATGCTTTTCATTCAGTGATTAAGTTAAAGCTTACGTGCTACTACAGTACACTGTACTATACACAACATTTTACTAGTCCAACAGATAAACATATGGACCTGAGTCAAAGTTAATATTATTTTATTATTATCTTTAGATCAAAGTCCAGACTTACAGTTACATCAAAATTAAGTAATCAAAAATCTATTTTCAAACATAGCCCCCAGCCTTTGATGCAAAACTTCAACTATTGATACATTCTTAAAAAGAAAGAATGGACTGGTGGACTGGTGAGTTCAGAAACACAAAAAGACCCATACGACAATGGAAAACAACAGTGGTGGATGAGTAAATACAGAGTTTCCCACAAGATATACATCATAAGTAAGTCTCAAAAACTTTAAGACCAGATTAAGACCAGTTTCCCAAAAAAATTTATATATATATATTCTCCAGACTTAAAATAAACAAAAAGAAGGCTGTACATTTCTGGAACAACATCTTATGGATAGATGAGACAAATATCATTTTGTACCAGAACGTTGGGAAGAGAAGAGTGTGGAGATATTGTGATCTAAAGAATTCCACTTCATCTGTGAACCATGATGCAGGTAGCGTTATGGTGTGCACATGTACGGCCACCAACGGAACGAGTTCCCTTGTATTAACTGATGTTATGACTGTTGACAAAAGCAGCAGGATGAATTCTGAAGTGTCACTTTATAGTGCAGATGGGCAATGGCAAGAAGCATACTGCAGAAGCAACCCAAGATATTTTAAAAGCAAAGACGTGGAATGTTCTGCAATGACCAAGTCATTTATCTGACCTCATTCCAATCTAGCATGCATTTCACTTATTAAATGCAAACTGAAGGTAAACAATCCCAAGAACCATAAGGAATCGAAGCCTGGCACAGCATCACTGGCGAAGAAACCCAATGTTTGGTGATGTTTGTGGGTTCCAGACTTCAGGTAGTCTGTTTCTGGGTGCAGAGTACTTATGGCATGCATTATACCTTTAAGTCATTGTGGCGTTAATCAGATGTGGCACAAAAGAGTTAGACAGATGAAAGCATGGCCTCATAATGTCTTATAAACTGTACCTACATAAAATCAGAATTAAAGCAAATGGGATCTTAAATAGGAAACACTTAGACCAGAAAACCTGAACTAGATCAGCACAGTACATGAAGGATTGCCTGTGCTAGGTGCTTTCTCTTTCTCTCTCTCTCAAGTTCCTGGTGCTATTATAAAGCAAGGAGCAAGTCTGGAGAATGATGTTTGAAGTCTGCACCCAGGCCCCAGCTCAGCAGTAAAGAGACTCCCCCTGCCTTCCTCCGGCCGTATAAATGACAGCTAGTGAAACACAAGCTGCCGGCCCTTCGTCAAAAGCCAGGCTATCTGCACGGCCCTCCTGCTTAATCAAATCCGCTGTAATTGTCATCTGTGGATTTTTAAACACACAAAGGGGAAATCAGAACTTGACCCTCGAACCCGTGACTCTGTGTTGTAGGATAGATTGTGTGTAGTCATGCTTGGCCATGTGGGCTTCACGGGGGCATGCCCATGGTTGTTAACTTTGCTTTCTCCTCTCCTTATCTGGCGGCAGTGGACTCCTTAGATCTTCAAAGTCGGCGCAGGCCAACAAATCACTGTGTCTTGTGAACGTAGGCCCATAATAACAGTGACAAGGGATGACTTGGAGGACTGTAACAATGAGAGGACCATCTGGGATGTTTTTAGGAGAAGATGGAACACAACCGAAGTTGTAAAAGCACATTTGCGAAGAAGAGGAGAGCAGCAGGGGAGCAACTACAGTATATCCTCAGCACAGGTCCTCCAAACCACGATATACACTAGCTCACTGCAGATTGCACCCCTGTGTCCACTTAACAGCAAAACACCGCTAATCCCTGTCGTACCCCACAGACGAACTTCAAACTTGACCTCAAACTGAACCTGATGCCTGACCCTAGCCATGCTGAAGAAAATCACTATCCACTGCCTGGCTGTAGGGGCCTATTTCAATAATAAAATGGAAGTCACTGGGGATGGGTGTGGTTATTCGGGCTATGACCTGAATATTTGAATAATGGGAGGGGCAGGAACAGCTGCAGTGATGGAATGCTTCCATGGCAGTGGCGGTTGTACTGGTGCACCGTTCAATGGTGCTAATTTGACAGATTGCAAGGACCAGCGTCTGAGAGTGAATTCTTCACAAGGAGACTCTAACAGCCGGCTATGAGTAACTCCATGTCAACGCCAGAGTTCTCATTTGTGGGAGGGAAAGGAAAATGTTTTGATGTTACCAAGAGAGACAGAAAAGAAAAATAACACTCCATTAAGATGAGTTAGCAGCAAAGTTCAGCAAGAGCTCTTGCTGGAGCGTGCTAACAGTTTCAGTCGTGTTTGCTGTGAAATACCACTCCTGACATCCAGGACTTTATTTCATTCTGTTACATTAGAATTCATACCCAGCCAGCGATTGATCATCACCGCAACCTTGGGGAAGGGGTATGGCTGTGGAAAAAATACCAACACAATCACTCAAATATACATGGATTAACACCCACGCAAAGGAAAAGTGTTTAATGACGGCCAGTAAAAGTTTTGAAATCCTTACAACCTATCAGCTATGCATGGCCTTAAGCCTCATGATTTGGCAAACAAGCCTTTTCTATCCTGTTTCCAACCAGGCCTCCCACAACAGTCAAGGCCGTTGCCTCTTTAGCGCAGTCTCTGTCTCTGATTAGATCCACCACCCGCACTCTCAAAACAGTTGCGTCTATGAGGGATACTGAGTTTGACAAGTGGATATCAATGCTATTACCAATTGGACACAATCCACCCACAAGCAGGAAGCGAAATAACTATCTGCCAGTTTGCAAGGCAGATGCACAAGTGTTTAAGGCCTAGAACACATGCTCAGCAGGAGGGGGTTGAAAAAGGATAGTGTGCCTGTGCTCTGAGTGGCACATTTGATATGGTCCACACAGGTGTCCCAAGGGGGCAGCAGTTGCCGCGGCTGTAAGAGCTTTAATGAGGATTGAGGCGCCTAACTCGACAAACATGAGAGCTATCTACAGAATGATGGGGGTCTTAGAAGAAAAGTGTGGCCAAAACACCTACACTGTAAGAACCTGCTTGTGATTTATGTCTGAAAACAGGTAACAGTGTCGATAAATCTCTCATTTTGGGAAATAGATTGCAGCAATTAGTTTAAAAAAGCCAATTGCTAGCACATTGCAAGTCTTTGCCTCTGGGTGCAAAAAAAGCCTGTCCTCACGTCCAACTCCACAAGACTCCAGGATCAGTGTTTAGGGCTCTAATATTTTGTTCGCGACCAGCGTTTGTTTGTTTTATTATTCCACTTGAATAGATATTTGTTTGGCCCGCCGTGGCTCCGGGTAATAGTTTCCATGCCAGAAGCAGTGTGACGCTGTCTGGAGAAAATAAATAAAGAATCTTTTTCCTCTTCTCATCATATCAGCGAGGAGATGTGAGAGGAGGGTTTCGTCTCTCACACATTAGAATGGTGCAATTATGCTCGTGTTGTCATTTGAAACTGAGACGAAAGGGAACTGCAGAGAGGGCAGATGAAGAGGCCATGGATCCAGAATGATAACTCTCCATTTCTCATGACTTCTCAAACAGCTTCATTTCATTACCTCTCTTGGAAGATACTGGTGTATGTGCGAACCTGATTACATTAAGTACTGCACAAAAGTAAGAGACTAGCAAGCGTACAAGACCTGGTAGACCAACAAAAGTGTCCACATATAAACAGCAGTTAAAGCTTTCATCTGAAAGTCAAGCTCCACTCTTGCTTCAGATCTGGAAAAAAAAATCCCAGGTGAACTGTTTGGGAGTACTTGGATTAGGACACGGAAGAACAACCAACTTCTAAGACTAAACTTTAAAGGTGTGGAAAAATATTCCTGCAGATTCCACTGAAAATCTGAAAGTAAGTCTCCTGATAAGAATAGAGGCTGTAATAAAGGTGAAGTGTGTACACACTAAATACCAACATAAAAGATCATATTTAGTTGATGAGTTGATGAATTTTCAATTAAACATATATTTAACACTGAAAATCAATAACACTGTATGTGGAACCACTTTGGTTTTTTTATGAGTGCAAGTTTGCCCCATATTACAGAATTATACAAAAATATGCACTTTTTTTTTCGCCTCAGTCAGAGTCAGTACATTCAATTTTGGTCCCCCCTTAATTTCAATTGACATAAACTGCGCAATAAATGAACAGTGGAAAAGTAACTTTTGATTCCAGTTTGAGTGATTTCATTGAGTCAGACAGGCTTCTCAATATGGGAAAACCACTGAAGTCGGCATCACATGTGGTGTAACAGTGTGTGTATTCGTGTATGTACAAGCAGTCCTTTGCATCAGACTTTCCTCTGGTGTGTTTACCCAATTCTCTGACCTTCTCACCATGACACTTTCACTGCTGATATAAATACCACCACCGTGGTAAATTATTGCAACTCATTCAGGTAACCCAACACCTTAACCCCCGAATCCTCCAATAGGTTCCATTAGATCACATGCCTCGCTCTTCAGCCAATGAGATGAGAGAGCTCCTATTACCAGGAGATATTTTTATACATGGCCTGTCTGTTAAAAAAAAAAAAAAAACTGTTAGGGTTAAAAAAAAAAAAAAAAAAAAAAAGTGTGGATGTATTGGGTTCCACTCTGAAGCTGGATCATAGGGCCTATGCTAATATGTTCAAAAGGATGATAATTACAAAGCGATAATTTGTGGTGATCAAGTTGCTTGTTGCCAATGAGAGGGAAGCCCCTGCTAGTCCCAAGGCCAGAAGGCCAAGAGGGTGGCCTATCATGTTCATGGAGGCTATGCCAAGATAGGGTGATGAAACTTTCATGCTGACCAATCATTCGGGATAAGCGACCACTGGTTTGGACACCAGCTCGCTGCTTGAACGTTTTAGATGACCACGCACTGGCCTTGCGGAAAGATGATGGCTCAGCAGACTATTAGCCAACTGCTTACCAGTATGCAAGCAGTGATGGATGTTTGGTATCTAATAACTAGGTCAGAAAATGGCAATCTCTAAAACAGGTGTCTGGGAGAAGGGACGGACATGACTACGTACTAAACTGAGTGCCAACTATAGGCCCTCACTAGTAATGGCAATGTTAGTTTACTTGACACATTGAAATATAAGCAACAATGAGGAGTTTGGTGTTTTTGTGGCACTGACCACATTATTACTACTTTGGTAGCTCACAGTGGAACCTGTATATAGTTACTGTCACATGCAACGAAAGTAAAGGCCAAGAGAACATAGAACCAGGCAATCACCCGCATTTGTAATCTATGATGAAAAAACAGTTCGGTAGTTGGGCGTGAATCTGGATATTTCTACCATATACTGACTTCTTTAATGTGCTCTTTATTTTTATTGGTTTCTAAATAACGAAAAGGAGAAGAAAAACATTACAAATGAGTTTACTGCAGCACTATGAAATTTGTCAATTCAATGATTTATAAACAATTTTAATTTGTTAATTTTCTTCAATTTCTACAGATACCACAAGATACCATTGTTTTCAGGTCTCTTGCAGACATGCCAGAATGGTTTCAGGTTTTTAAAAAAGAAAAAAAAAAGATTGTGATGGAAAACTCCTGTAAATGTTGAAAGAAAAGCCAAAACACTAGAAAACGTTTAGATATAAACATTTATAAATATAAATAAATATTGATTTATTGACTGTGAGTTTTGGACTGGGGTTGTTGCAGACTTATAGTATGCCCACTTATTTCCTAGGACTCCTTCAGTGAATACAACAAAGTTTCAGCGTGTGGATAAAGTTCACATGACGTCTCACTTTCGTTCTCCAAAGGCCCCATAAATTAACACCTGCAAATGAACATCTCCTGACCTGATGAAGTATCAAAATATTCACAGTGACAATTCAGTATATCTGTCTGTCTACACTCTTACAGTCTACCAAGTGCAATATTGTACCCTTCAAAAGCCCCCATATATACACTACTACAGTATCCATGTTACTTAGCTAATGTCAAAGGTCATAAAAAGAGTTATAGCAAATCCTCTGTGGCCGAGAGGTATTGAATAGCACGCTGTGGTGTGCAGAGGTGAGAGGTCACGTGAGGGTCAGGGACAGGTTGTGAGGCTTACTTATATCAGTTCTGTTACACAGAGCCACGCACACGGTGGAGTGGACAGGCTGGGCTGTAATTATTCCTGACGCACGCGGCTCAGCCACAGCTGCTCGCCACAGCAGAGTGGAAACCTGTGGAAAGCCATGGAAATATACCCGCACGTGTTGATTCAGCGTCTCATATTTACACTCATTTCCTTTTCATGTTTTCGGATTACGTTCAGATTTTCCAGGCTGGAACGTCTAATGCAGGGGGAAATAGTGAGGAGGAAAAAAGAATTTTGGTTCTCCATGAGTGAAACTGTCTTTCTTATTCTTATTCAGAGACTTGGTCTTCTTAATCTTGTTATATTGTCCTGATCAGGACATGTTTGAGTGAAAAGACAGTCTTCTGCCTTAATGGAACTGAAAGTATTATTCTATTAAATCTTGCTGGGTAATTCAGGAAACCTTAAGTTCAATTAAACCCTGAACGTCCTAAATTCACAAGGTTATTACATCTTAAAACAGATTATTCAGTAATTACACTGAAAGCGCTACAACTGGCTGCATTATATTTACATAAAAACGTTCCAAAGAAAAAAAAACAACAACAAAAGGTCGGTAAAGTTGTGTAATGCTAAAAAAAAAAACACCTGGTGGTTAATTGGTAACAGTTAACATGATTGGGTATAAAAAAGGATCCTAGAGAGGCTGAGTCTTTCAGAAGTAAAGATAAGGAGGGGTTCACCACTCTGTGCTCTGTGTGATTAAATAGTGCAACAATTCAAGAATAACATTTTAGCGTAAAATAGCAAAGAACTTTTGCTTTTCATCATCTACGGTACATAATAATATTAAAAGATTTAGAGGAATCTCTGTATGTAAGGGACAAGGCCAAAAAACAGTATTTGCTGGCCATGATCTTTGGGCCCTCAGACAGCACGGCATTAAAAGCATACATAATTCTCTAGTGGAAATCACTGCACAGGCTTAGAAACACTTCTGTAAAACATTATATGTGAACATAGCTCATCACTGCATCCACAAATACAAGTTAAAACTCTAAAAGACAAAGAAGAAACCACATATAAACAGGATCCAGAAACGCTGCCACCTTCTCTGGGCCTGAGGGCCTTAAAATTGACAGAAGTGAGGTGGAAAAATGTTATGTTGTCCGATGAATCAACATTTTAATTTTTTTTTGGAAATCACAGGCTAATGACCACTCAGCTTGTTATCAGTGCACAGTTCAAAAGCAGGTATTGATGATGATATAGGGAAGCATTAGTACACATGGCATGGGTGACGTGCACATCTGTGAAAGCATCGTTAATACTGAACAATATATACATGTTTTGGCAATTTGTTTCCACCCAGATAACATCAAAGTGATGTGATCAAAAAAAAGTGATGATTATTTTAAAACTATTCTGTACCAAAAGAATTGTCTATGATATGGTCATTAGAGATTAATAACTGAATACCACATTTGTAATTTAAGATGTTAAACCCTTATAGCCCAAAATTCTTCACTTTCACAGCTATAAAATTTACACAACAGATTTATACCAGTTACCAAAAAAATCCTGAATAATCAATCTTAAGATTTTTAACTAAGCAAATGAGTCCATCTCATTATTGAAAAATATATTTAATTAATAACATTTCTAACAAATCACCAAGATTACCTTTAAATCACAACAGAGCAGTAGTCATCTCACTCCAAACACACAAACCAACAAGTTGAATTTTGGCCCGCACTGTGGACCCCACATGGACACCCCAAATTCCCTGGAAATCACTACAAGGTAAGGGGACACCAGAATATGCACACAAGGCCGATATGGCTCTCATTCTTCTCATTCTATAGTCCTGCAGGCTCTGTGAATATTCTCAGCCAGCCAGGTCCAGAGGCCCAGAAGCAGATGGAGCTCCATTGGCCTGTCTGGCCTTATCCTGGGTGGGCAGCAGTTACCTACTATTCCCCCATGCCCATGGGAGAACTGAGCTGGATTTAATGTCCATACATTGCAAAAGCAATCTTCTATGATTACACTGAGTCCAATGTAAACATCACATGCATTGGAATATATAAAATCTAAGAGCAGTGGTATGTACTCTCTGGGCAATAAGTTGTTGGCAGCCTGCATGGTTCAAAGATAGTCTGTGAAATGTAATGTGGAATCCATGTTTATGTTGGAAAGTGAGTTTAAATAGCAAAAGGTCAACCATGGAGTTAATTTTTTCCGTGATGAATTCAATAAAAATTGGCAGAGGTGGTCATTAACATTTTACTCCTGTACTTAGGCAGGTAAAATATTAAAGAAAGTATACCTTTCTCTATTTTCAGTAAAATTTTTGAGTATATTGCACCATATATTTATTTATAAGTGCACTATTTCGCCAACAATACATGGACACGCAATCATCACACTAATATAAGCTTGTTGGACATCCCATTCTGAAACCCTAGACATTACTATGGAGATGGCCCTCCTACTTATAATAACCTCCACTCTTCCAAGAAGACTTTCTACAAGAGTTTGGTGTGTGTTAGTGGTCAGGCGTTGATGTTGAACGAGAAAGCCTGGCTCACAATCAATGATCCAATTCATCCCAAAGATGTTCTTTGCAGGCCACTGGAGTTCCTCCACACCAAATTTGTCCAGCCACCTCTCTACGGACCTCACTTTGTGCACAGGGTGACAGTCATGCTAGAACAAGGTCCTTCCACAAACTGCTGCCATAAAGTTCATTGCATACCCATTTCATCTCCTGCTGCAGTTTTTTTTTCACAGGCAGTTTGGAACTGTAGTGAGTGATGCAGCAGAAGATTGCCAATTTTAAGATTTAAGTTTAAGATTTAAGTGATACTTTTTTAATCCCACACCCGGGGAAATTCCACCTCCGCATTTAACCCATCCGTGAAGTGAAACACCACATACACACTAGTGAACACACACACACTAATGGGCAGTGAGCACACTTGCCTGGAGCGGTGGGCAGCCCTATCCATTCCGCTCGGGGAGCAATTGGGGGTTAGGTGTCTTGCTCAAGGACACCTCAGTCATGGACTGTCGGTGCTGGACTGTCTGTGCAGGTGTCATCCTATAACAGTGCCACATTTAAAAAGCTCTTCTATTGCCAATGTTTGTTAATGGAGATTCCATGGCTCTCTGTTTGATTTTGTACACCTGCTAGCAACGAGTGTGGTTGAAAAACCTGAAATCAATAATTAGAAGTGCCAATGTGCTCCATGCACATTAAGGTGACTTTTATTGTGATATTTAATGGAATAAATCTAAACTTCTACTTACCTGAGACCCAGGGGGATGCAGTTGAGATGGGATCCACGTTGCAGCTACCTGTAAAAGTGAAAACACAATGTTAAATAAGACTAGCTTATCAGTATTGTTTATATGTTGAACCTGCAAATGTATATATGAAGAGAAATGGCCATTGGATGTATGTATATAATATCTATGCATATTCTTTGTTTTTTGTCACCCCTCTATTTGAACCATGGTATGACCCATATCCAATGTGGGAGAGGCTACCAGTTTAAGAGGGAAGGAGGACAATAAAGGAGTGGTTCCTTTGTGATTTGTGGAAGGTCTGTGTGGCTTCGCAGCCCCAAATATATTTGGGCAGAACGGCACTAGTTCTGTTTGGAGAAATGACTGCCGAATGCTGAGTGACAAGTCAGTGGAATCATTTATATGCAGCTTTGGTTTTTTTACTTTTCCTCGCGAGTGTAAATATTTTTATGCATAATTTCAATAAACTTCAGAGCACTGTGAAATGGAGACCTGATGTCCAAGTGTAATGAATTGGGAGCCTCTGGACCACTCACCATGCCACCCCCCCCCTCAACCCACCACCTGTGTGAAGGAGCTCCATCCACTATCTTTGGGATCAGTTGGAGTGATCATCCAACATCAGTACCTGACCTCATTACAGCCCTTGTTGTGGTTGAATGCAATCAAATCCTCACAGCAATACTGTAATATCCAGTGTAAAGCCTTTTCAGAAAAGTGGACACTGTAACCACAGCAAAGGGGGACAAACTTTCCATTAATACCACTGATTTCAAAAGAAATGCTGGTGTCTACAAACTTTTGGACATACAGTGGAATCTCAATTAACCTCAACCAGTAAAAAATAAGCATTGGGACGTTTAATATGTAGACACAGAACAAACATTCTTTCTAAGAGTTCCACTCATGGCAAACCTTTGCAATACTAAGCTACTCACAAGCCACTATGCTCAGGCCCTCATCCAAATCTGCAAGGGGATGTTTTTCACACTTTCACTATAATTTCCACACTGCCTGCTTTTTTGAACCACGTTTTTATGGTCATTTCTGAATTGCATAATTACTGTGAAACCACACTGGAAAACTACTCATTTCCTGTCTAATTTATCCCTTAAGATGATTTAGTCGAACCGCACTGTTACTTTCTACCTGTGTATAACTAAATTCTCTGTTATGAAACTGAGATCTTAGAAGTAACACTAACCATATTGCTAGCATAGCTGATGGAAAGAGCTCATAATTAAATCACTGAAGCCAACTTTGTGGGCCTTGTCTGTCTGTTCATTTTTAAGACTCCTTCTTAAAACTCAAGGTCTACTTGATTTCCTCTTTCAATTATTTTTTTCATGGTTTTACACATTTTTTTTAAATTCTTTTTGTCTTACAAATAAATTCTATTCCATTCTCTTCATTTTTCTAAGATTACCAAAACATAGTTAATAAAACAGCATAAAGAGAGCAGGTAATGTAGGTTTCTTAAAATCTGAACATGAATGTCCAAAACCTACGTTGGTTGTCAAAATGACAGACTAATTTGAGGGTTAAACCCAGTGTAGAGTCCTCATGGACTTCTAGCAAGTATTGCAGTAATATTCTTATTGTTAAGTTTTGGTTGACACAAAAGAGTTAAAATCTTGAAAATGATCTAAATTAGATTTTTTGTTTGTGTGGTATTTAAATAGATATGGCCAAGCAAGTTCTTTCACTGGCTAAGTCTTCAGGAGCTGAACTAAAGGCTTTACATATCAGATACACTACCAACATAATAACGAACTGACAGCGGAATCAACCAATCACATTTTTGTTTACAATGGATGGAACGTTTTAACAAGAAAACACATCACTCTAGGCCTCTTGGAAGCCCTAGACAAGCAGCAAAAGCTCAGTGAAAAAGTGCAGCACTCAAGATAAAATATATGTTAATATCTGTTTCAAATAAACCACCTGGAATGTCTTTTACAAGTTTCAAATATTTGTGTTTAATCTGGAATGAACAAAAAACGTGGAACAGCGTTAATATAATATTAGAAACCCCAAAGGCATGTTAGCAGAAACTAGCACTGTTTTAGTGTTATCTTTTACATTTTTCTTTTGAGATTAGGTTGTGATGTTTGATGGGCTGAACTAAAGTCCCAGTTCTAACAGTCATGGTTTATCACTTGTAAAACCCAGTTTGATTCATCTGATCGCAGGACCACTAATGCATGTCTGGAACAAATAAATAAGATTGAACATATTGAACATGTATATGTAATATAACTTCTAACCTGAAATTCTGCATGATTTAAAATGTTGCTCATAACACAGAAATAACAAATGATGTACCTGCAATCAACTAAAAAAACGAATTTTCTCTTTAATACATTTGCTCTTTCTTGTTGTAGTTCCTGTGTGAGATTGGGTTGAAATACTTTTGTCAGAATTATACTTAGAGTACCCACAGAAGTGTGCTGCTCAGACGTGCTTTTGGGGTTTTACAGTTTTGCAGTGCCTAATTCATCTGTGTGATTTAATACTGGGTTTTATAGTGTTGGGTTTTCCAAAGAAAGCACTGACATTTTAGCCAGAAACTCTCAGTTGTACTGGACTGCCTTCAGCTAAAAGGCAACGGCGCTCATTGTTTATTGATAGTTAATGGCATCTCTGCAAGTTAGTCCATTTGTTTTCGCTGTAACAAAATATGCATGTTGTTTATAGCTTTAGTTTAAAATAGCAGCATGACTCATGGCAGCATTGGACGTGGCAGTTTGTGACCCAACACCCTTCTCCTATTGCACTGAAGAAAAGCAAAAGGTGGTGGTGTGTGTAGTAGAAATGATAGTAAGGTGTGTGTGTGTGTGTGTGTGTGTGTGTGTGTGTGTGTGTGTGTGTGTGTGTGTGTGTGTGTGTGTGTTTGGAGACCCTCTAGCCTGAGAAATGGAGGAGGGGGACAGAGTGGGAGAGAGTGGAGATTTCTGGCCAGATTATGTCAGTTCAATCATTCTCACACCCACTTTCCGTTTGGTGGACGAAACCACAAATAAGGTTTGAATTGGGCCGATCAAACAGGCCACCTCACGCCCCCGCACATGGAGCCGGGGTAGGCCTTGTCATGGGCCGGTGGCTGGGGGTTAGGGGGGGATAGAAGCAGGGTCCGAGAGCTGAGCGCTTTAGCAGACAGGTCGGCTCCAGTAGCAATGAGTCATGGCTGTCTGTCTATGCTGCCTGCAGGCTAGTCGTGAGGGGCTTATATTTTATCATAATGCTAACAACTGCTTCATTCACATAAAGAGTAAGCCCTGCCATTTATGACTTGTGGGAGTCGGGTTATCCAAGTCTAGCAAAACCCTCGCATGGACACATCGTACAGAACAAACAGTAGCTATAAGCTTGTGGATAAAGTGGAGTCAAGTGTAAGAGATTCAAACTACAGCCAGAAGTACACAAAAAATTAACGTTATAAACAGACACTCAGAACAAACTGAAAAAACAAGGAAGAAATTATAATTTAGCACAAAAACGTACAAATAAAAATGACATTTATTTGTGAATATCATTAAACTCCCAAGAAATACTTTATGCCTATTCAAAATTCTACCCTATTCTTAATTGCAGCTTGTGTTGGAAGACAATGGTTAATTTCTCAACTCAACCCTTACATCATTAAAGCAATTGACAGGTTGACCACAAATTTCCAGCATTACATTTTTCTCTTTTTCCAACTTTGGTCAAGCCAACATTTTATTGATGTCCAAAATTTTGCTTATTTAGTTTTGCACTGGAGCCACAAGGTTAAATTAGCTAACATTTAATGGAAACTTATTCCCACCCAACAGCATTGTGGAAGCTACATTAACTGCCAGCATGACTTGGAAGTGAAAGAGGACTAATCATGTTTTGATTTACAATGGGTGGGACTATTTTGTGCATTACGCTACATAACCTACTACATGTAATTTATAAATTCACAAACTTCTCCCAGACCAGGTATTAAATCATCTGAAATAGAATTGTTTCTGTTTTTTCTGACAGACTCTATTTTTAATCTATAAAAAAATGGATAAAAATGTGGAGAAGCTACAGGCCTCATAGTGGCCAATCTAACTGTTTTCAACTTTGTGGTGAAGCTTTACTGCTTTTAATAGAAAATTAAATATAAATAGTGTCAGAAAGCCTATAAGCAACTTTACTGAGATTGCTTAAGACAACTCAGTTTAAGGCAAGTGTTTGATGATTTAGTAAGTGTGTGTTGAAGTAGGTTGCTACATTAGCCTTGTAGCTCCAGAGTAAAACTGTGTAAGTAAAATAAATAACCTAACAAGTTTTCACTGAAAAATTGTCAAATAGGTTTTAAGCCAGACCACTGCTCTTAACTACAGGCTTATTATTTGGTAAATACGGTGAAACTAATATGTAGTTTATGTTGTTACGAGCAGCATCGGAAAGGAAGTGTGGATGTTTGGGGAACAGATGTAATGTGTGTGTGTGTGTGTGTGTGTGTGTGTGTGTGTGTACACTGCTCAAAAAAATAAAGGGAACACTCAAATAACACATCCTAGATCTGAATGAATGAAATATTCTCATTGAATACATTGTTCTGTACAAAGTTGAATGTGCTGACAACAAAATCACACAATCATGAATGGAAATCAAATTTATTCACCAAAGGAGGCCTGGATTTGGAGTCACACACAAAATTAAAGTGGAAAAACACACGACAGGCTGATCCAACTTTGATGTGATGTCCTTAAAACAAGTCAAAATGAGGCTCAGTATTGTGTGTGGCTTCCACGTGCCTGTATAACCTTCCTACAACGCCTGGGCAAGCTCCTGATGAGGTGACCTGGACTAAAGCATCCGCCAACTCCTGGACAGTCTGTGGTGCAACGTGGCGTTGGTGGATGGAGCGAGACATGATGTCCCAGATGTGCTCAATCGGATTCAGGTCTGGGGAACGGGCGGGCCAGTCCATAGCTTCAGTGCCTTCATCTTGCAGGAACTGCTGACACACTCCAGCCACATGAGGTCCAGCATTGTCCTGCATTAGGAGGAACCCAGGGCCAACCGCACCAGCATATGGTTTCACAAGGGGTCTGAGGATCTCATCTCGGTACCTAATGGCAGTCAGGCCACCTTTGGTGAGCACATGGAAGGCTGTGCGGCCCTCCAAAGTAATGCCACCCCACACCATTACTGACCCACTGCCAAACCGGTCATGCTGAAGGATGTTGCAGGCAGCAGATCGCTCTCCATGGTGTCTCCAGAATCTGTCACGTCTGTCACATGTGCTCAGTGTGAACCTGCTTTCATCTGTGAAGAGCACAGGGCGCCAGTGGCGAATTTGCCAATCCTGGTGTTCTCTGGCAAATGCCAAGCATCCTGCACAGTGTTGGGCTGTGAGCACAACCCCCATCTGTGGACACCGGGCCCTCATACCATCCTCATGGAGACGGTTTCTAACCGTTTGTGCAGACACATGCACATTTGTGGCCTGCTGGAGGTCATTTTGCAGGGCTCTGGCAGTGCTCCTCCTGTTCCTCCTTGCACAAAGGCGGAGGTAGCGGTCCTGCTGCTGGGTTGTTGCCCTCCTACGGCCTCCTCCACGTCTTCTGGTGTACTGGCCTGTCTCCTGGTAGCGCCTCCAGCCTCTGGACACTACGCTGATAGACACAGCAAACCTTCTTGCCACAGCTCGCATTGAGCAATCCTGGATGAGCTGCACTACCTGAGCCACTTGTGTGGGTTGTAGAGTCCGTCTCATGCTACCACGAGTGTGAAAGCACCACCAACATTCAAAAGTGACCAAAACATCAGCCAGAAAGCAGAAAGGTACTGAGAAGTGGTCTGAGGTCCCCACCTGCAGAACCACTCCTTTATTGAGTGTGTCTTGCTAATTGCCAATGATTTCCACCTGTTGTCTGTTCCATTTACACAACAGCTGTGAAATTGATTGTCAATCAGTGTTGCTTCCTAAGTGGACAGTTTGATTTCACAGAAGTTTGATTTACTTGGAGTTATATTGTGTTGTTTAAGTGTTCACACACACACACACACATACATATATATATATATATATATATATATATATATATATATATATATACACACACACACACACATTTTCCAAAAAAAAAGTGTTCAGGCCAGTCAAGTTCTTCTACACCAAACTTGCTCATCCATGTCTTTATGGACCTTGCTTTGTGCACTGGTGTGCAGTCATGTTGCAACAGGAAGGGGCCGTCCCCAAACTGTTCCCACAAAGTTATGAGCATAAAATTGACCAAAATCTCTTGGTCTGCTGAAGCATTAAGAGTTCCTTTCACTGGAACTAAGGGGCCGAGCCCAACTCCTGAAAACAAATCCACACCATAATCCCACCTCCACCAAACTTAACACTTGGCACAATGCAGTCAGACAAGCACCGTTGGCAACTCCTGGCAACTGCCAAACCCAGATTCTTCCATTGGATTGCCAGACGGAGAAGCGTTATTCATCACTCCAGAGAACAAGTCTCCACTGCTCTAGAGTCCAGTGGCGGCGCTTTACACTACATTCAATGCTTTGCATTGTGCTTGTATTGATATAAGGCTTGGATGCAGCTGCTCGGCCATGGAAACCCATTCCATGAAGCTGTTCTTGATCTAATCTGAAGGCCTTGTGAGGTTTGGAGGTCTGTAGCGATTGACTCTGCAGAAAGTTGGAGACCTCTGCACACTATGCGCCTCAGTATCCGCTGCCCCCGCTCTGTCATTTTACATGGCCTACCACTTTGTGGCTGAGTTGCTGTCGTTCCCAATCGCTTCCACTTTATAATACCACTGACAGTTGGCTGTGGAATATTTAGTAGTGAGGAAATTTCACGACTGGACTTGTTGCACAGATGGTGTCCAATCATGATACCACACAGGAATTCACTGAGCTCCTGAGAGCGACCCATTCTTTCACAAATGTTTGTAGAAGCAGTCTGCAGGCCTATGTGCTAGGTTTTATACACCTCTGGACATGGAAGTGATTGGAATGCCTGAATTCAATGATTTGGATGGGTGAGTGAATACATATTCATTCACACATATACACATACATACATATACATATATATATATATATATATATATATATATATATATATATATATATATATATATATATATATATATATACACACACACACACACAAAACTGTTAAAAAGCAGAGTTTCATTTTATCCATATTTTACATTTTCACCATCTTTCCTTTACTGTAGCAGACAAAGCCAGTTTGATTTTTGTTTAATAATCAAGACAAGAATGTTTAAAAGAGAGGTAAACCGAGCAGGCTACCTATGATAATGTAAGACACAGTCTGCCTGTTGGCAATAGGCCAGTAACATGATTGGGTGTAAAAAGAGAATCTCAGACAGTCTGAGTTTTTCAGAAGTAAAGATGAGGAGTTTTCAACGCATGACAGGCCTGGACTGCGTGCAGTCCAGTTTATCACCAGGACTCTTTTAATATGAAGACATGCTGCTGTAATATATGCAGGATGTGGTTTGGCATTGTCTTGCTAAAATAATCAAGACATTCCCTGAAAAAGATACAGGCTGGATGGCAGCATATGTTGCCAAAATATGTATATATCATTCAGCATTAATAGTGTCTTCACACATCACCCATGCCAAGTGCACTAATGTACCCCTATACCATCATGCATACTAGTTTTTAAACTGTGCAAAGTGGTCTTTAGGCCGGAGGACACAGTGTCCATAATTTTAAAAAAGAATTTCAAATGCTGACTTGTCAGACCACAGGACACATTTCCACCTCACCGCAGTCCATTTTAAATGAGCTCAGGCCCAGAGAAAGTGGCAGCTTTTCTGGGTCCTTTTTATATGTGGTATCTTCTTTGTGTTTTAGAGTTTTAACTTGCAATTTGTGGATGCAGTAATGAACTGTTTTAACAGACAGTGGTTTTCAGAGGGGTGTCTGAGCCCATGCAGTGATTTCCACTACATAATCAAGAGTCGCCTGAGGGCCCAAAAATTATTGACAGCAAATACTGATTTTTGGCCTCGTCCCTTACATAGAGATTTGTCCAGATTCTCTGAATCTTTAAATTATATTATGTACCGTAGATGATGAAAAGCAAAAGTTGTTGTTTTATGTTAAAAATGTTATTCTTGAATTGTTGCGCTATTTGCCCGCACAGTCTTTCAAAGAGTGGTGAACCCCTCCTCATCCAAAGACTCAACCTCTCTGCTCTTTCATACACAACCACATTACTAACCTTTGCCACCAGGTGTTTTTTTTTTTTTAGCACTATGCAACTTTACCAGACTTTTATTACCCTCGCCTCAATTTTTTTGGAACGTGTTGTTGGCAACAAATTCAAAAAAGAACAATAAAACTTTTCACTGAATCTCTTACAGAGTATCCTAATGTGGCATGAGTACATATCATATGTCCTCTGTGGGGTGCAACCCAAAAAACCTGTCCCATCAGTGGTACGACCACAGTACCTATTCTCCCAGCAGAAACAAACAACAGCATAGTAAGCAACCAAACCCCTCTGTAAGTGATGGCCGGTTTAGGCCTGGCCTAGTTCACCAGGGCTGCAGCAGAAGAAGAAGCTTTAGGTGAAATATGATAGAACATTGTATTAGACATGAACTGCATCAGAATCATTACAGAGCAGCACCCTGGTGTGTGGGCCTTGTAGAAGCACATGGTGAGCACAGCATGGGCCTTCGTTAAAGAAGAACCACCGTGAAGCTCTATTTGACCCAGCGCACATTCACTACTAACCTACTGTGAAAAATCCCTGTCAAAATCCCCAAATCTCCAATATTCCCAAATTCTGGTCTGGACCACAGGCCGGATATGTGGGCAGATGGACGCGCTCCAAATCAGGCAGATTTCACAGCTGAAGCTGGAAGCCATGAACCTTCTCATTCTCTTGGTTCACCATGTGCAGCGGCACAGACCTTCCGGCATTGTTCTGTGGAAAAAAGAGAGCAGGATCATCTTACCTTTCAGGAAAAAAAAGAAGTAAAAAACATGCAACCTAAAACTCTTCGGAGCTGGACGAGAAGAACGGGAAGCAGACAGGAGCACACACACACACACATACACACAGAGAGAGAGAGAGAGAGAGAGAGAGAGAGAGAGGGGGGGGGGGGGGGGGGGGGGTGAGAGAGAGAGACAGAGAGGGAGAGCGAGAGAGGGAGAGGGGGAGAGAGGGAGAGAGAGTGAGGGAGAGAGGGAGAGCGGAAGAGAGGAAGAGAGGGAGAGAGGGAGAGGGAGAGAGAGAGGAAGAGAGAGGGAGGAAGAGAGGGAGGAAGAGAGAGAGAGAGAGAGAGAGAGAGAGAGAGAGACAGACAAAACATGCAGAACATTGCATTTTCTCACTGTAGAGAATCAAAACTAGTCCATCATAGCTAAGACTTAGACTTTATAAAAAGTTAAACTGTGTAATTTACTAGTGTGTCGTGTGTATCGTGCCACTTTTATGGATTTCTTCTTCAACCTGATTTGGAAACCATAAGGGTACATGAACACGTGCACATACATATGCATTTCTCTGTCTTAGTTCCACTGACTTCCCTATAACAGTTCTTAAAGCTATCCTATGTAAGTTTTGGGGATATAGAGATCTCTCTAGTGGAAATGAGCAATTGCAAACAACGTGTTAAAAGACCATTTTGTAATGACATTTGTGAGCACCTTGAAAGAGTATTTAAAGAGAACTTGGTGAAGGACGTGTCTTCCAAGGATGTAGCTGAATTATTTTACTGTTGTCATCATATCTTCATCAGTATAATGTTGAATTTGCATTTCAGACCAAAACATCGAGTCTGATTTTCTCGTGTCTGTATGACTTTAAAATGTAAAAATGTATGCTGTGGTCATAAAAACTCTCACAATCAGACCTGATGCCTCTGACTTTTAAATTATTATTTCAAGCTTTAGTGTGACTCAGACCAGGGCGTGCACACGTGGGCGCACACACACACAGACGCCTACTTCTTTGTTACTTTCCCTTCCGTAACTCAAAAATCAGAATGCAAATTATGCAAATTCAAAACTCACCAACATTCATATCCTAGTTCCAGAGAAATAAACTTAATACATAGACACAGAATATGCACCCAAATAGCTGAGATAATATTATGCTAATATCTCAAGATCAAACCACAACAAGTGGAAAAACACTAAATATTAAGACAGATGGAATATAATACAACAGGTCACAACATCTCTAGGTTCAGAAATTTACATTAAAGTTCACAAATGAACTATGTCAAACAGTGTCATAGAAGTGTTTTGGTCAGCTGTCTACATACGTTTGGCCATACAGTGAATGTTAACTGCTCTCTTCTTGTTTTTTGTGTCTTCTTGTTTTTTCATGTCCTCACAGGTAAACTGAAAAATATTATCAAGTCCTAATTATGAGATCAAGATATAATTATCAGTGAAAAATGTCATTTTACTTGGCGATACACAAAGTAGCGGTTACTGGTTAAATAATAACAAGTAAAGAGTGGTTAATTGCCAGATGGAAAGACAGCGCTGAGCATAGTGAGGCAACTGAATAAGTGAAGCTAAAGCCCACACTGTAAAATGATATAGTAACTGATTACATGCCTTTTCTTGAGTTGACTCAACTTGAAGAAACCAGAGTTCACCCAATTCTTCCTAGTTGGTCAAAAATTCTCCCATTTATAGTTTCTAGGTCGCATCTCAGTTAGATAAACAAAACTGAATGTGTTTTTTATTCATTTTCCCCACTAGCTGGCGTCACACAGTCCCATCTGGCATATTTTCCTCTTGGGCTTCCAGAAATATAGTTATGGTATTGCCGGGATTCAGATTCACAACCTCCTGATGTTTGGATGAATTATTAGACAGTTGCACCACAAGAGTCTTTTCAAAACAACAAATCTTTTCTCCAGTGTATTAAACATTTGTAGATGCAACATCTGAGCTGTTTCATGTGTTTCTGAGTGGTGCAGTGGACTAAGTCGTCAGCCTAGCAGGAGATTGTGAGTTTGAGCCCCAACAATGCCACAGCCATCCATAAGTGAATACCAAAGAGGAAAACTGTCCAGAAGGACTGCGTGATGGAAAGAGCATGCAGCTAGTGGGGAATCTGAGTATAAAAAACAAGTTCATTTCATTTTCCCAACTGAGATGCAGAACTAAAAAATAAGAGAACCTTTGACTTAATGAAGAAGTTTGAGTTGAGTGAAGTTGTGAGTCCAAGTTAAGTCACCTCAGGAAAAGCCATGTAATCAGTGAATATATCATTTTGAGTTGAGCTGACCTCTCATTTTTAACAGTGCATGAACTGTTCCATACAACACTGTAACACTAAGTAATTAACAAGACATTAGCACTGTAATAAGCAGCATTGAGTACACAGCTAATGAGTGAATAAGCTAGAAAATAAAGACAACAACTAACTATTACTTAGCATTGTACTCAATTATTTAATGGCAAGTATTCAATTAACACTGAGTAATAAATATCAATTAACAGCTATTACATCGATCAGTTATAACAATGTAATTAACCATTAAGTCTATAAAGCGCTTTCTATTTCAACAGCAGGTCCCCATTTCAAAGCAAAGCTGGCCAGTATTAAAGCACAGCCCTCAAATGAAGACTGCTATGACACTGCTGTGTTTCTGTGGCTCAGTGATTCGAAATGGTGCTGATATAAACTGTCTGTATTCTGAGGTTTGAGTTACGGAAGTTTTAATAACAGACTAAGACAGAGTTACATGGGAAAACAGGCGCTCAGTCAGCATGGAGAATGATGAATAGTAAAGTGTGAAGGATATACATGCTCAAAGTCAGACACACAGACGATTTGAATAATCAGCCAGCCTAGACACAGACACCCACACAAACACACACACACACACACTGTCTGACCTTCGCAGACACTTGACCCACAGCCTATAAGGTCACACCAGTAGGTAACACATTCTCTCACAATGACACTTGGAGTGATTCATGCCATTAGTGATAGTATCTTTACTGTGACTATGGTTAGCAGCTATTAACAGAATGTTAATTACACTGCTGAGTGTGAGAATTGTGGCTGTAACTGCAAGGCTGTGACTGCTCCTCTTCCTCATACACTGGTTGAACGGTGGGGATTTTTTTGGGTAAACCGATAGGTCCCAGACACAAACAGGATCTTATCAGACAGATCAGGTATGTATGAGAAAGTGATACACGGCGAGTCACTTGCCCCCTAGATAAGGAGGTACAAGTTTCCAGTTTGCGCTGTAGGCCTATCCTGTTACTAATACTGGCCTGATTTTATTGCTGTGCTAGGATGTCACGTCTCCTCAGGGCACAGGAACGTCAACTTCCACTTCACTCACTCTCACCCCATCACCTACACAGACAAGCCAGCGTACTCTGCCCTGCCACACCCATCACATAGGTTTAAATAAGTACAGTGTATACAATATGACATAGCCTCTTCATACAGGTTAGAACTGATTATTGTATTTGAGAAAGCAAACACAATGGGGCACACTTTACTGTAGAGCAGTGTTCATAAAGTTGGCTTCACACAGTGAAACTGCCACTAATACTTGAAACCAACATGTAGGTAAATTGCACTTGAGATGTCGAATGCAAATGCCGTGCAAATCATTTGAAAATTGATAGACAAGAAACAGAAAGAAAAGACAGCATTTTGGACATCTGAAAAGGAGATACTCCTAAATGACTTTATGCAAAGTTGGTAGCATTTTATTTTGTCAGTTAACCAAACAATAACAAACAAACAAAGCTTCTCAAAGCTAGCTGTTCTGAAACCAGCTGGGTTAACTAGCCATCTGATGGTAGCAGCTGCTTTAACTCTTTTCTTCAGTAGCCAGTCCCACCCCCACCCCGCCATATAGGCACAATCCATTTTCTTCTTTTTACCCCGACCCCTTGTTTTCGAGTGTCACCCTAATCCATTGGAACTGAGTTACAAGGGGTAGTGGTTGAAATATTGTCCTATGAAATAGGACAACCATCAGATTAGAAAAAAATAAAATAATAAATTAAAAAAACAGCAGTGCTCTGTAGGCAACCTGGCCCATCTTCAGTGATAGCAGAGAAAGAAAAAGTTCAGCAACCTCACTGCTGGGATTAGTTACATTTACAGCATCATACACTCTCAAAGATGGGGTATAAGACAATTACATTCTTTATTATCGCCCACCGCCAGCTACAGTCAGCTACAGTATTCACCAGATTTTTGTTCGAATTTTCCCATTCCACTTTAAATGGTGTAACAGTTAATAATGCTGCAGACCAGAGCCCCAAAGGGGAGGGAACTGGGAGCGGGAGTCTGTCGATCATTTTTTGCATCAACCAATTAAATAACCACTCTTGTCAGTCACATTTTGCATTAGAATGAGCATTTTTGCATTAGGCAAGGGTCTGGCTACAGACATGCACTCTGAGCCTGACATACACCACCAGCCTGTTAACAATGTCAGCACTGCTTTGACACGACAGGGTTTTTGTTGGTTTGATGAGGGAAAAAAGTGAACCACGTATTGCTGGGCAACAAGAGTCACACGGAATGTGATTAATGTTGTAATTAATTAATGGTCATTTAAAAAACTTTCAAAAGAAAACCACGACGATAAAACAATGCTGGGTTCATTCACAGAAAAAAAAACACTACACTACAGTTGAAACTCATGAAAGCCATGCTGAAGGTGAGAACTGTTAGGAATAAAACCTGATGGTTTTGCTTCCTAACGGGAATTGGCTTGATGGTTGCCATTAGAGACCATTAGGAAACAAATAACTGCATATAGAACCAGTTCCGGAACACCCAATTAAATGATTTGAATCTCTTACACTGTGATATCAACCCAGAACACCATCAGTGACTGAAAACCACCAGGAACAGTTCTGTGTTACGGACAAAAAATCGATTAAGTGATGATATCGCTCAGCAGAAGCAGCCAAATGTTAACGTATAATCTAGATGTTGTGAGAAGGGAAAATTCTGCAGACCTAAAATGCTCATAAGCACAAAACACTGAAGGCAAACAGTTTCCTTCAGGAACCAAGTGGCCATGAAATAACCTTTTGTGAACAAGCAAAGTTTAGATGGACCAGTGTTCGTATAAACTCAGAAAAAAACACATGCTGGTCAGAACTGCATATGTGCACATATTTGTATATTGAATTCATGTATCTACCCACAAAGTCAGGAAGAACATCAATTCACTAATGCTTTTATGTGTGATGTGCAGCCATCTTGCCGGTTTTTCTTCTTTTTTTTCTCTCTCTCTTATAATACTCCCTTTGGAGTGTCCCTCTGAAAAAGCTCCGTTTGGAGGGCCATGTAGCCATAACATTTCGCCCTACCCCTCTATCGCAACAAAAATTGGGACACCCTAACCATAGACGTGAACGTGCAAAACAGAGGGCTAAGGGCCAAGTGATGAAATGGGATTGGGCCTTATTTAGCCCTTTTAGTTCATTTTTCTTTGTTAAGCATATTTACAAGTACGAGCGCAGTGATCGCTCTCCTCCTGCTTCCTGATACAGCAGTTTTAAACACCACCAACACAGCATGAAAAACTAAGATAATAAAAATGTCACTAAATAAATGGATTACATGTTGCATGAGTTCATATCGCAAGAACATCACAACAGATCAAAGAATATAAGCGGTTTCATTTGGCTAACCGAATATGTTGCATGCAACTTCTGCTTTGATTGCTTTGTGTAACAAATTGCATAGAAATTAGGTTGCAGGCAACTCACATCATGCAACCAGTTCCATGAAAGTTTCAGCACGTAAAGCCAGCCGAGTAAGGCCACATGAAACTTACATAAGCTTGTCATGAAAACTGCATAAACCTACACAAGAATTTATAAAGTCTTATTTTAAAAGGCACTATCTGTCAGAAAGGCTACTTTTGTCAACTTGTCAACATAGCACCTGTCAGGTGACAGAGTTTTTTCTGACACTGGACTGTGTGGGTACATTTTTTAAGTGAAATAACATGTTAAAACAACTGACTTTGAGGATTAGTGTATATCTGAATGGGATAATGCTGATAATGTGATAATGTATCTTATAAAAAGGTAAAATGAAAGTTTACCTAAGGGCCACAGAAAATGCCTTATGTAGTAAGCTATGTCATAATCACTGTGACATACAGTGAGCTACAGTCTTTCATTTCATCCCAGAGGGTGATATGACAGAACCAAATGACAGAAGAAAGAAGGAAATCAGTGTCACCTGGCATAGGTGTACTTGATATCAAACGCAGCAAATTTATGATAAATAGCACTTATTGGAATAAGTCTTTATAAATGTTCATGGTAGTGATCATGAAGGGCTTTTGTCAGTGACAGGGAGCCTTAAGAACACTGCCCTACAGAAAATTGTCAATTAAGTGTGCATATTAATGTTCTACAAAAAAAAAAAAAAAAAGTTAAATCTTTCATCAATCTCTCAACCTATCATTCATATTTCCATCAATAAACTACACAGACTACAGTGCTTGGATGGCACACAAGCAGCTATAAAGGGAGACACTGAATTCTCTCACTGTGGACACACTGTGCAAATGACAAAGAATTCATATCATGACAGACTACTTTACTAGTGTTGCATGTGCTTATAAATGGCTTAGTTTATATTACTACAAAGCACAGTCCCACCTCTTTTTCTCTCTCGTTCTGAACACTTTCTCTCTCTCAACATATGGAGCACGGATCCTGGATGAACTTCTCATACTTATTATCCCATCTCTTACTCTCAAATGTCCTTAAATATCAGTTTCTGTGTCGCTGAGACAACAGTGAGGGACAGGCATAAAACATCTTGGCTCTTAGGCTCAGTTCTGGTGTCTAGTGAAATATTTACATGCTGAGCAGAGGCCTATCTGTCTGAGGCTGCAGGAGTCGTGACAGGCTGTGGTAGGTGCATCTAAGCCTTTACTCTAAAGCTCAAAGGTCACAAAGACCGAACAATCATGTATTATGCTCTCTGGGACACCAGCTTAGCAGTAAACAGAAGTCTTTGCCACTTAAGAAGATAACAGGTGAGCATGTTCTGGACAGCAAACATTTGAGTAAATGCAAATAAACAAGTTTGATGTTTTTGATGTCAGTTTGATCATTTCCAAAGCGCTCCTTAAAGAAGTACAGTTGCCACCCAGTATCTGCTTTAGCTATTAAGTCCTTCACTTAATTAAATCAGGTGTGTCTATATCTAGTTTTTTTCAAAAACAAGAGTTTTTTCTAATGTTTTATGGAATTTTTGCTTATTCGTATTTATTTAAATGGTATATAGAGACACATACAATATGAATAGATATTTTTTATGAATAAACATAAAACAAATACCCTCAGTCAAAACCTGTTTTGCTGATTTTCTAAATGAATTTATATTATGTTATAACAATGAATTTATATTATGTTTATAACAATTTTATTTATTTGCTTAATAGTTTAATGTATTGGGAAAAAAAATAAAATAAAATGTGCCATAACCTTTTTTTTCACCCCCCCCCAATATTTTAAACTGAATAAACATAAACTAAATAAACAGTGATTATGCATTAAAATATGCAGAAGTGTGTTTTCTGTAGTCAATATGTTTTGCCTACAACTGTATGCACATAAGGTTTGGCAATAGAAATAGAAATATATATATATATATATATATATATATATATAACAAGACTATTAAAAACTATGAGTTTTGATTTTTTTGTGAGTAAAAACTAAACTAAACTATTTTAACTATTTCTGGAACATTAGGAAAAAAAATTATATTGCTGGTTACAATAAATTAATAACAGTTAATGACCAGCTACAGTCAGCTACCATGAAGCAGTTACTATACACTGATGTTTACAGGCCTTCTATCAATGGCATAAATCAGCATTTTTAAAAAGACACAGGCAGTTATCAACATTAAAAAAAAAAAAATACTGACGATGCCCATCATATACTCTGAAAGGCTTAGTGTGAAATAATTTATCACAGATTACGACTACGACAGAGACACAGTTAGCTCAAAGCCTTAACCATCCTGTTCCACTCCTCCTACATCAATGTATAGACAGTGCAAAGCAATTATGACTGCAGGCTACTTTCTTTTGAACTGCATGTATGTAATTGTCTCTAACCTGAACTCTCACCGGCACTGTAGGCCTGTCTCTGTCTGTGCCACTCCTCCTGGGCTTGCCCTTACACCTCTCTGTCTCTCCCTTCTCTCAGTGACCTGTCCTGTGGAAACACAGTCCAATCCCATTAAAGTGCTATTCACACATTCCTGCGCTGTCATACTAAGCTGGATGTTTACCTTGTCTTTCACAGGACGTCCAGTCCTGCTCTCAGTGCTGCTCTGACAGGCAGTGGGAGTGTCACAGCCCTTCAGAGAGCGGCTCAACAGCAGGCACTCCTCTCACCTGCACAGGTAGTCATTATACTCAACACTTCTGCACCCTGTCGCTCTCTGTTCTGTCAACACGGCTAATCCAGCCCCCTAAAAGCCCTGGGCCTCTTTAAGCCCCCTGCTCTCAGATCCTCAAGTGCTTTTAATGCCAAATGAAAGTTATGTGGACAGATGGCAGGGTAATTTGATAAGCTATCTTGCCCTGTTTTTGATTTTTTTTTTTTGTTGTTCTTCAGGTTGTCAACAGGAGAAGAGTTTTGGCAGTTAAAGAGTGCGCTGATATGATCACTCAGGTAACACTGGGAAAATTCAACAGCAAACACACAGAGCCCGTTTCTCAGATACCAAACCACACAGTCTAGACAAGTGCTGCCTAAAGAGTGGCGCTTTGGATCTTTGGATGTTTAGTTTGGCCCACGACTACATTACTCAAACCCCACCCCTCACCCAATGAAAGAAGAAGCATATTTCTATACTATATATAAACTATTAAACTTGTGTTTTCCTTTAAAGGGCCAATATCAAGTAAAATAAAATGTTCCTTGCTTTTTTTAAATAAAAGAGTTTAATGTACTATGTACACATTGTTAAGGTTTCAAAACATACTGTTTGGTCCAGAGTTCATACAGTCCATTTATGAAGCTAAACTGTTAAAATAGCCTGTTCTGAAATCATTGTTTTGGGATGTCATGAAAACCAACACATTTAGACCACCTATTCAGCCTTCAGCAGTTTAGCTCTGGTCATTCTCGGTTAAGTTATAAGGAGTGTTTCAGCCTGAAGTGCTTTCTGAATGAGGCACAAAACAGGGCAGCCAATCTGAACAGAGCTCATTTACATATATCAGACTTAAAGGCACAGTAACAAAAACTCTTCTGTACTTTAAATGGATAAAGAGAAGGTAGAAAATGGTCATGTAAACTGCATTATAAGAATTATGGTAATTAATTTAGCACCTTATTTTTAATTCAAGCACACATTAACACATAAGTTATGACACAAGTGATTGCAACACCACTTCCAATAAAGATCACAACAGCAAACTTCCAACACTGTATTCACCATTAGAACTCCTTGCCTGCTCATCCAATATATCTTCTCCAATCTCATCCATATATCCCATCCATATCTTCTGTAGTCAAAGATATACATTCCAGTAACAGCCTTTGCTGCAGTAACAGTCTCTGCTCTTATGGGAAGGCTGTGAGGATTTGACTGCATTCTGCCGCAAGAGCATTAGTGTAGTCAGCTACTGATTTTGGATGATTAGTTCTGGATCACTCCAACTCATCCCAGCATTACTGGATAGAGCTCCATCATACCAAGGAACACAGTTTCACTGCTCTGTAGCTCAAAGCCAGGGTGATTTATATACCTTGAGCCGATGCTAGACATTGGTCATGGTGAACTTAGGCTCCTCCACAGCATCCCATTCTATTGGCGATACTTTTCTATGGAGATTATAAAAGCTCTGCGTGCACTATCGAAAGCCTGTATCGACAATATGTGCAGCTTTAAGTAGATGAATTCAGTTATTAGTAGGGCTCCTGGAAACATATATTTTAAGTGGCCTGTCAGCATTTATTTGTTTAAACCAGCCATTAGGGGTGTACTTTGTGTACTTCTGGTGCCGGTCCCAAGCCCGGTTAAATGATGAGGGTTGCGTCAGGAAGGGCATCCGGCGAAAAACTTGTGCCAAAACTATCATGCAGATCACAAATATGATTGCCATACCGGATCGGTCAAGGCCCGGGTTAACAACGACCACCTCCGGTGCTGTTGACCAGCAGGGTGCCAGTTGAAATTGGACTACTGTAGGTCGAAGACCATCAAAGAGGAGAGGAGGAAGGTGGGTTAGAAGGCAGCGAGAGAGATAGAAAGGCAGCAGTGTGGAGGTTAGAGTAGGGACTCTGAACATAGGGACAATGACTGGTAAAGGCAGAGAGTTGGAGGTTGATGGTGTAAATTTGAATGTGGTCAGTTCATATGCACCACAGGTTGGTTGTCAGTTAGAGGAGAAAGAGGAATTTTGGAGTAAGATGGATGAAGTGGTAGATGGTGTCCCTAGAGAGGAGAGATGAGTGATTAGTGCAGACTTCAATGGACATGTTGGTGAAGGGAACAGAGGGAATGAAGAGGTGCTGGGTATGTATGGTGTGAAAGACAGAAATGCGGAAGGTCAGATGGTTGTAGATTTTTCAAAGAGAATGGAAGTGAACATGAACAGGCTGTAGTGAACATGTATCTTCAGAAGAGGGAAGAACACAGGGTGACATAGAAGAGTAGAGGGAGGTGCACACAGGTGGATTATATCCTTAGCAGGAGATGCCACCTAAAGGAGATTGGAGATTGTAAAGTGGTACCAGGGGAAATTGTGGCAAGGCAGCATAGGGTGGTTGTCTGTGGAATGAGATTAGAAACAAAGAAGAGGAAGAGAGTGAAGACAGAACCAAAGATTAGATGGTGGAAGCTGAAGGAGGAGGATGGTTGCAGGCAGTTCAGGGAAAAATTGCAACAGGCCCTTGGGGGCAGTGAGGAGCTACCTGAGGACTGGGAAACTACAGCTAAGGTGGTGAGAGAAACTGGCAAAAATGTGTTGGGTGTTTGGGTCATCTGGTCAGAGGAAAGAAGACGAGGAAAGTTGGTGGTGGAATGAGGAAGTCCAGGAGAGTATTCAGAAGAAGAAGGCAGCTAGGAAAAAGTGGGATAACCAGAGAAATGAAGGAAGTAGGCAGGAGTACTGTGAGGCTAGTCGCATAGCGAAAAGAATGGTGGCAAAGGCAAAGGCTCAGGCCTATGATGAGCTGTATGAGAGGCTGGACAGTAAAGAACGAGTAAAGGACTTGTATCATTTGGCTAAACAGAGAGATAGAGCTGGAAAGGATGTACAGCAGGTTAGGCTGATAAAGGATAGAGAGGGAAATGTACTAGTGAGTGAACAGAGAGTGATGAGTAGATGGAAGTACTTTGAAGAACTAATGAATGAGGAAAACGAGAGAGAGAGGAGGACAACGGGGGGAGAGATAGTGGATCAGGAAGTGCAGAGAATTGGTAAGGTGGAAGTGAGGGCAGCTTTAAAAAGGATGAAGAATGGAAAGGCAGTTGGTCCAGATGACATACCTGTGGAGGTATGGAGATGTTTAGGAGAGAAGGCAGTGGACTTTTTAACCAGGTTGTTTAACAAAATCCTGGAGAGTGAGCGGATGCCTGATGAGTGGAGAAGCAGTGTACTGGTCCCCATTTTTAAGAACAAGGGTGATGTGCAGAGCTGCAGTAACTACAGAGGTATAAAGTCAATGAGCCACATCATGAAGGTATGGGAAAGAGTTGTTGAAGCAAGGCTAAGGCGAGAGGTTCAGATCAGTGAGCAGCAGTTTGGTTTCATGCGCAGAAAGAGTACCACAGATGCAATTTTTGCATTGAGAGTGTTGGTAGAGAAGTACAGAGAAGGTCAGAAGGAGCTGCATTGAGTTTTTGTGGATCTAGAGAAGGCATATGATAGGGTGCCAAGAGAGGAACTGTGGTACTGTATGAGGAAGTCAGGAGTAGCTGAAAAGTATGTTAGGGTGGTGCAGGACATGTATGAGGATAGTGAGACAGTGGTGAGGTGTGCAGTTGGAGTGACAAATGGTTTCAAGGTGAAGGTAGGGTTAACATCAGGGATCAGCTTTGAGCCCCTTCTTGTTTGCAATGGTGATGGAAAGGTTGACAGATGAGGTCAGGCAGGAGGCTCCATGGACCATGATGTTTGCAGATGACATTGTAATCTGTGGTGAGAATAGAGAGCAGGTGGAAGAGAATCTGGAGAGGTGGAGGTTAAAGGGAGCAGCCGAAAGCCGAAAGAAGAAGAAGAAGAAGTCAGGATTTATTTGTTTGAAAAACATTAAACCCCAAAACCCAAAAATAATACATTGTCATATGTAAGTCGATGTGTTCATTTAACCACAAACCTCTCCTCGAGGTCCAGTATTATAGTAATTATCATCTAACACCTGGTTTAGCTAATCAGTGCCTTATTAGTTAATTCAAGCATACTGGATGGAATTAAACAAATCTATGTGATGGCTTGGGGCATCCTAAAGAAATCAGCTACCAAACAATGGGCCTCATTCTTCCGAAATCTTCCTAGGATTTTTCTTAAATTTGTTCTTGAGAAAGGTCCTAAGAAAAAGTCAGATCCTGGTGTGTTCTTAAGCCACAGAACTGTTCCCACCTTTGTGTCTTGTGTGTGTAGATTCCATTCTTACCTGAGAAAAGAAGAAATCACTGATTAATGTAAGAATCTTCAAGACAACTGCGAGCGGGTTTTTTAAAGAAGAAATTTCTTCTTAAGAACATCTGGTGATTGAGGCCCATTGTACTTCAAACTAACTCACAAGCTCTCTTTTAACTGTTTTTATGTTTATTTGCATGCATTCTAATGATATATGGTATTTGTGCAAGCAAAAAAATTCAAATAAATACTATTATTTATTAATAATTATAAATGCTATTAAACAAACATGCTTAAGTGCCTAAGATTTCTGCACGGCCTATGCACATTTACATGTTTTTTTTCTGCTGGAAGTACTTGTTGCAGGCTTACATGGTTTTAGTTAAAACAACAACAACATCAACAATGGCTGAGTCCAAGAATAAGAGCTTTTGCAGAGTAAAAAATGCTCAAGCTTGAAGCAAACACAACTGTATCTCAGTTTCAATGGCTTCTCAACTGAAGATGAGCAGAGGAAAAACAGGTTTGTGCAATTAGAAGGGATGATGGAATAAACTTGTCATACTGAGGGAAAGTACCTTCACCATTATACCGCCAGTATCTAACATAACCCTGAAGGCAGTTTGTGCTTTAAATTTGGTGGTGTTTTGGCCACTTTCAGTGGAATAGTTTTCATTCCTCCTCAAAAACTGTCAGTATTTGACGGAGCAGAAGACTGGAGCTGGCGGATATGAAAACATCTACAGTGACAGTAAATTCAAGGTACAACCCCCTGCTCATATGGGTGCATGTTTAGATTTTTGGCAACAAATTACTTTTTAGTTCAACATCAGCCAGCTAAGACAGCTAATCTCACATTTTGATTACAGATATTTTCATTTATCTATCATTTATTTCACTCTGTAGAAGTTATATGATGCCATTATGCTCTGATAGTTGTGAAGGAATCCTTTTAACTAAGAATTTGCATCCTTTATTTAGTTTGGACTCCCAGTGGTGTGCGTCAACAATTCTGGACACATCATCACATTTCAATCTTGGCAGCTATGACAAAGATAAAGTGACACCTTTACGTTGTGAGCTTAAGAGATATGAATGCCAGTATCTCTGGGGTTAACGATCGTCTGTAAGGCAACAGTGGAGTTTGCTTTACCCAACGTTTCGCAATTCTAAGTATATTTTTCCGTCTCTTGTAATTTTACCATTTTGACAGCATTGCATGGTTATGTCAAATGTCTTTAATTTACCTCAAGATCACTGTACTTTACATATCCATTTTACTGTTTTAAAATACTCAGTAATTCTATATCAGTGCCAAGAACCACAGGACACTGCAATTTAGCCGAGAACAAGGTGGAATCCATGTCCTGGAAACTGACTCAGAAACAGAAACTCATTTACCAATCATAAACGTCATACCCTGTTTTACGAGAATGGTCTTTTCTGAAATACTGATGTCATTCATAGTGACAAGGAATTCTGAAAAGGTGTAGCCATGCACACATGCATGTTAGAGATGATTGTCATGAATGATTACAGACATAAATTCACTGCCACCATGACTTTGACTGATGCCAGTTGACAGTCACTTGCCCACCAAGCAGTAATGAGACAGACAGAGTTTCACACATCTTGGATCTTCCTCCTTTTCCTCTGACTTCATCAAACTCCTTCCTTCCTCACCTCCAGCCAGGTGCTGGCCCATATCAGGTGTGTGTACACTATGTGAGAAGAGGATGTGGCCACAGCAGGTAACACTCACGCCAATGTCAAGGAGAGTTCATCCAAGTTGAGGAAAGACGCTGCCAGCACAGTCAAGTCTGAACACACAATGCAGCAGGAAGCCTCGCGCCTTCCTTCTGTTGTCTTATACAACTCAGCACACTTTCAGGTGCCTGACAGATCTGAGAGAAGTGGGCATGCCAAGTGCATGCTGGAGCTGACCCGCGGCCTTGTTTTTTAAAGCAGCCGTCCTTTTGCTGAAGAATGAGTGACCTTCTGGATTGGCTCTTAGCACCTTGTTCTACGACACAGAACGGAGGCAGGGTGATGACCTGTTAGACCAATGCCAGCAGCTGTCTCGTGGTTCAGACAGGTGAAATGGGTGCAGTGAATAAGCCTGCTCAGATCCACAGCTATCAGTGCACCCCTCACCAGAGACTACTTCTTTTATCTCCCTCTACTGGCTGTAGAACTCACTGGGCATAGAACACCGGGCATCTGTCTGCACTGGGCATTCATTGGCCTATTATGTAAACTTTCAGGTTGTGACTTCCAATCCTTATCCTGCTTATATGTTGGTGCATTTTCTGTTTAAACACATCTGATTCAAGATGAATAATAAACTGAGTTTGGATGGGTACACTGAGGGACAGTTGTACTCCAGGACCAGGATTGAGAAGTTCTCTTCAGTGATATAACTGCCGTAGTAACAAAAGCGCTCTCTCCAAAATGTTGACTTTGCAGGAAAAGGTAAAAAACATTCGTAAACTTTTATGTATGTTAATGTAATAAGATTATATTCCAAGTAATTATCTATCATTTCTAGTTATTTATTCAAACATGACAAATCAAATGGCAGGGATGTAACCACAGGTAGGCCTGCATGTACACGGATCGATCTTGGGCCTACACAATCTAATTTATTTAGCTGCATTTTTTTAAAGATTGTTTTATTTTAATTTGTTTAATTTAAATTTGTTTTCTGTGAGTGCTGTCATTGTATTACAGCCAAGCATTCTGCTTTCTGCACCGTTCCTGAATAGTATAATGTAATCGTCTAATCACAAGTTCGGTCTTTTTTTTCTCAGCATTCCAATCACCTAGCAACCATTGCTATCTGCTACTGCTTCAAGCTTTCAGTTCTTTAACAGTGTACTAATGTTTGAGTGTAATGCCCCAGCTGTGGATGAAAGATGTACCAGGAGGATGTGTAAAAGTAAGATCTGTCACTGATGGAGTAGATTGTAGACATTTTCTATCCATACCAAAAGCCAAAACCAATTAGAAAAACATGGTCATCATCTTCTGTGCTTGTTTACTATAAAAGCTAAAATAGGCTGTGTCCAATACAAACACAAAACAATGTTCTGACATAATCTGAATCTTAGTGTAAGCTGTGACCTGGTAATTCTTTTCCAGCTTTCTTCAAGTTACTTTCTAAATGTGTTTTTTTTTCCTACAACAGTGCAGTCTGATCTTCACAAAATTTTAAAGGTGCTTGAAATCTGGTTCATTCCTGTATACTGTCCATGCCGTTTCAAAGACTCTAAATAAATTTTAGCTTCAAAACTCCACCACCAAATATTAAACAGATCAAATGTTTGTGAGATTTGTATTCATGAATATTGTGTTTACTAATCTGAACTGTGGTTTTGCCTAGTTTTAATCAATAGATTTAAATTAGTTTCTATAGTATATTTTTTTGTTTTAACTTTTTTGCAGATGCTTGAATCAAATAGGACATGTGCATGTGAAACAGATACGTCAAAATAAATATTTATAGTAAAAAGGGCAGTCGAACTTGCCTAGAATATAAAACAACAAATATCAGCATACTAAAATTATATATGTAAATGTTCTGATAAGTGATAAGGAGAAATACTTAATACACTGTAAAGCTGTACAAAATGTTTATATGTTTACAAAAAAAACTTTTTTTACAGCTTTACATTGTATTAAGTATTTCTCCTGATCAGTTATCATCATGCACTTATCTATTGCATCTAGCAGACATCACTTTTAAAGACATCAAGCTTAGCAGACATCACTTTTAAAGCACTTCATGATCTGCCTCCTCCTTAACTTTGAGATTTTCTTATCACCTACATCTGAGGTTTTCAATTCTAGACCAGTTTCCAGTCCTGAAAGTTTGTAATTACTAATAAGTTACCTTTGCTTTAGCTGATTAACAACTTATGTTGCTTAGATTTGTATTGTATATTGGATTCAAGGCCTGCAGTTGAAGACGTCTGTGATACACCCTTGCATGGACAAGAAGGAAAGATGGAGGAAAGGTGGTTCTCTTCAAATCGCGAGTACTGCTTCTTGAGCAGACATGCTGTGACTGTATACCTCTCAACTGATGGAGTGTTTTACAGTGAGTCTGCCTGCAGCATGTCACTCTGGTCCCCAGAAGCCTGTTCAGGAGTGAGCCTAATCCTGACAGATTATCCTGATCTGCCCAGAGACTTCTAGCTTGGTCTATCAAAGCCTGCTGCAGGCTCCAGGTTTGGAGAAAGAAAGCAGTCATCTCTGAAAGCAAGGCCTTCGTGGGGGAGCCCTCAGGAGCCCAGTGGGCCCCTAGCTTGGAGCGGAAAGGTGCTGATTGAACAGGGCCCACTGAGGTCCTGGGGAATGGCTAGAAATGCAAAGGGAGTCTGACAGCTCCCTCACGGGGTAAAGCGGAATGCGAAAGCTAAGGTTAGAGGGGACTTGGTGTGGAGATCCACTGAAAGATGATACCAGTTGTAGAATTTTAAGAGACACACAAGGCTAAAGATTCTTAAAACGACAGAGGGAATACAAAAAAGTTTCATATGCTATTCATTACTTATAATAATCCCAGATTTAATAGAGGTGTGGCCACAGATGGTTATCATTGACGTATACCACACGAAGCAGACATATTATTGCAATACAGCAAAAAGAAACAACACCAGCTAGACATTACCACTGCAAATAGCTCTTATATTCATTATGTATGAAATGCAATTTATTGCTATGAGTCGCATATAAAAGTCTTAGATTTAACAATGTACTGTTATGTTACCAAATGATTATCATTGGTTTCTATTGCATTTAGCAGATGGTTCTATGTTACAAAAGGGTGATTAAAATAATATGGGGTATATTCTGCGGCTTCTGCATACAAATAGGTGATTAAAAAACACATATGATGCAAGTTATTTTTTTGGTGCTTTAAAAAGTTACTTTTTGGAGACTGTCAAATTTTTGCAGTATTACACCAGCAATACACCAAAAGAAGTACCATGAGTATGATCTCTGTTTGTTTGAAACATCTTCTCAATTCCTTACTGCTATTCATTCATCAATAATTGAAGATTTAATAGCAGTAGTTATGAAAACAGATGGATTTTAACTCCTTTTTAAATCCACAATTAACAGACCTATTACAGCAATACACCAAAACCAAATAGAATCAACTAAGTATGAACACTGCAATGCTTGCAATACATTCTAAAATCACAGAACATGGCTTTACATTGAAAGCTATAAACACAGGGCAAAAAGTGAGTCTAGGCAGTTTCCCCTCAGTGCTGGTGTTTTGGGACTTCTCATCCTTTCCTTTCCTCTCCCACAACAATGGAGGAGTGAGGAGCAGGGGAATGGAGAAGGAAGAGATTTGCTTGAGAAAATAAACGTGTGAAATAAACACTGGCTGTATTGGTGTAGGGTTGCTGTAAAAACGCAGGCCTCTCTGCACAGGGACTGAGCACGGTAACCTGATGAGGATAATCATGTTGCTGCTGAAACCCATCCATAAGCAGCAGCCGGAGGGACACACACACAGGGGTTTGGGAGAGTACAGCAAAGCACAAGTTGAAGATTTAACATGAAGTAAGATATTTCTGTTGGATCTTTCCCTCATTTTTTGTTAGCAGCCCATAAATAAGAACACTTGTGTATATTTGAGAAGAGAGTAATGGAATTCAGAGGGTAACATTACACTAATTTCATGAAAAGAAATTGACAACTGTAGTTTTGCACTATGATTTGCTACATTTTTGATGTAGAAGTACAAACCTCAACTCCAAAAAGTTGGGACAGTATGTGAAATGAAAACAGAAAAGCAGTGATTGGTAAATATTGTTTGACATGAGTTGAAGACAGACCAAAACATAAAATGTGATGTTTTACTTTATGAACTTCATATGTTTTTTATGCTAACTTTAAATTTTGATGTTACACCATCCTCAAAATTTTGCAATTATTTAGGCACTGAAGACACCAATTCATCCACTTTTGAAAACTGAAGTTTTGCCAGCATTCCATTATACAAGTCTTCAGATGCGCGACCATAGGGGACACATAGAACACTTGCTCTGATTACGCAGCTATGCTACTGTAACACATGCAGCATGTGGCTTGCCATTTTCATGCTGAAACAAGCATGGACATCCCTGAAAAAGACGTTGTCTAGAAGGCAGCATTTGTTGCTCCAAAAGTACACATATTTCTCGTTAATGGTGTCGTACTTGAGTTACCCATGCCATGAACACTTATAAACTCCTATTTATACAAAATAAATTATTACCAAGTACTGCAATACAACATGTAGATGGTTTTGGATGTAGTGCAGGAAGTTTCATTTCTTGCTTTTATCTTATTTTTTACCTCTTTTGAGTTTTACTATGCATTTTATTACACCGAGCAGACGTTCAAACAGCCAAACACACACACACACACACATACGCACACACACACGCACGTACACATGCACGCACAAAAAAGTAGATAATTTTAGCAAATCATGGTAACCGATCCTTCCTCCTCCTCCAGCTGAAGGTAACTCTAGCCTTGGCTATGGTGCTGACTGTGTATACACACACTCCTACGGGAGAGTGAGAGGACAAACCGAAAACAAATGACTTCACCAAAAACACATCACAACCTTTCACTGCTCTGTTAGAAGCACCACGAGTGCACACAGCAACCCCACAACACCCAGCCAATCAACTACCCCATCCAAAGCAAGCATGTTCAGTCCTAAAATGACAAATGAAGTCAGGGGCACGCTACAGTTACATTTCAGTGCAACAACACTAACTTCTCTCTGTTAAAAAAAGTTTTGTAATTAAATCACTGAAAAGGAATTTTTGATGCAGTATCATTCACTCAAAGTAGAAGTGAAACAATTCACAAAAATCGTACTTTGACTCAGTGGGGCCTGGTCAAATGACATGTTTTACTGATGTTCTATGTGAAAATGAGTTAATACATCCTCTACAGAGAACACACTTCTGCACATTTCAATGCACAATTACTGTTTACTTGGAGGGAAAAAAATAAAACATAAAATGTAGACTCTGCAAAAGTTATGACACATTTTCTATTTTATGATTTTACAATATGTTAAATAGAAATTGAGCACACGAATGTGCAGAAAAACATGTGTTCTCTGTAGAGGCTCTGTTGATTTATTTTCATCAACAAAACATGTAATTTGACCAGGGGTGTTCAAACTTTTGCACATGTCCGTATCCAATAACCAATAACGGTAAGGGAAGACTCACTGTGCTGTTTTGTTGCGGTGGTGGTGGTGTGATGTGAAGCATGCTGGGTGTGAGGATTGGAGGAAGCATCATGTTTCAGTGTGCAAGTGCATGTGTGAGAATGTGTGTGTAAGCAAACTTCTCCTCTCACCTGACTTCTCAGGTTTCATTTCTCCCTCTCCTCTTCCCTCGCCCCATCCCTCGAGGCAGAATCATCCACCTGCCTCCTGTTTCTGTTTCTGCTAAAGTGTGCGCGCATGCACACCTTCACAACAATAGCTGGCTAGGCCGCATCTCTCCTCAGGCACTGAGATTTACACTCTCTCTTCTGAGCCTGGGAAAGGAAGTACACCTGTAACTCAAGCCCAAATCTCAAGGTTATACTGTCAGTCAAGCCACTGCTGCATACTTTCTGCCTCCAAGCATGATCAGAAGCACTTTTTTGAGCCAGAAGCACTAAGCTGAATATCTCAACAGGTCACTACAAAAAGCAAATGGTGCCTTTCAAGGCATAAATGCTGTCAGTAGGGTAATATCATCAAGGGCATGCCTTCAGTACCTTTAGTTAGGCAACATCTATGTACTATAAAGAACCAGCTCATTATTGGCAAACAAATAAAGCGAGAGTTTCAGAGTGTTTGATGTGAAATGCTCCAGTCAGAATTGTTCACAGTGGTGGTGATATGAACCAGACATCTGAGGTTTAATGCCTCTAAAATCTACATCACAGAAATACATTACATGATGTCTGATGTATTATTATATGTTAGTTTTAGATGTTTTGGCCTAAACAGAATATTTTTAAATGGGCTGAAGGTGAAGGGGTACATGCAGGGTGTAATAAGGCACAATATCCCCCAGAGAAAACTTATTTTTTCAGACGCACCATTATTTTATAATAATCAACATGACATAAAAATCAGAAGATATCTGTAGGTTCACTGGTTGGTTTGGATAATAATTAAAATAAAAATAAAATCCATAAAAAAGTTCTGTATATGCAAATAAAAATGGCTATATTTGTGGCGTAAACATCCCAACCCCTTGTTCCTATCACCACCACTGATGAGATACCAATTCTCATCAAACCACTCTGAAAGACGCTCTGTTGATGAAATTTTGAAAAATCTGTGGATTCCCATTTAATCTGGAGCATATAATCAATTACCACAGAGAATAATTCTGCTGTACTTTTTTGTACTGCTGTAAAAAAAAACATAAGATCTGTTGACTCAGACTTATAACAGAAGCCAATAGGAAGATGTTTCAGCACCTGCCCACTGGCTTTTGTAAGAAGTGTTTTCACTCAACAGGGTTTCTTTTCTTTTACTAAGTACAGGAATGTTTAAATTATCAGCGGTAATCGACTGAACATACACCGCAGATTGAGATTAGATAGAAAAATGGAGCATTCCTTAAATAATAAATGGCTAAAATTCAATGATTTAGTGACAACACTGAGGAGACTTTCTAGCACAGTCATAAGTTCAGCACTGGGCAGACTGACAAACAGCCAACCCAGGAAGAAACAAACTACTTTCCCACTTGTTGATATTAGAGAGGAGAGGAGAGGAGAAGAAAGAAAGAAAGAAAGAAAGAAAGAAAGAAAGAAAGAAAGAAAGAAAGAAAGAAAGAAAACCCAAAAGGTGTAAATTGAACTTGTCATTTTGTAAGCCATTCATTTCCAGGGATATTTCAGTAAATATTATGAAGATATTATTCAATGTTGCACAGTTAATCCATCCCTCTCCACAAACTCCAACTTTTAACTCACTGTATTCGCTTTGTCATAATTAGTCAACCGGGCCTTTCACGCTGACGTCCTTTCCCCCCCCCGCTGAGTCCTACTGCAGAACGAAAATATATTACCACCCTCAAGCCTTCACTTCTACGAGCAGCCATGAGCCAGGGGTCTACACTCAGGTGGAAAAAGCTAGCATGACAGACATGGCTTAGCTAAAGTAGGCAAGAAATCACTAACATACATTACGCAGGTGTGGAGAACATTACCAGTGGCTACATATTAGCGATGCTCTGGAGCAAAGCCCAAGAACAGTAGGGATCTTGCCCGAGTTTAGGAATTACTCACATAGGCGGTTCTGTCAAGTGATTTTGTATATGTGGTATTAGGTTCCAAATACCATCTATTAGGTTAGATAAATCTAGAAATAAAAATCCCACTCTAATAACACACCAATGGAAATGGCTCATTTAACTCCAATTTCAACAGCTACATATTTCAACAGCCATTTCTGAGGCCTTTTGAGGGTCATCTATGTGAGGTAATTCTACCAGACATTTCAGATTACATTAGCAAACATATCTGAATGTTAAGAATCATTTAAAAGGGAAGAATGACTTTCTTATGTGAAGAACGTCATTCTGTTTGGTTTGGTGTGAAATGCATCATTTTAGAGAACCCTAGAGTGAGAAATGTTTACAACAGTGACAAATTATTTTATAACAGTTTTAGAATAAGTTTGGTCATGAAGATATTTTATAAAATGTCCAATACAATAGAAAACATTTTGTTTGTTTTTTCAGACTTACCACTTGTCAACATTTCATATAAAACTCTTGAAGACACTAGGTTTGCTGGGCATTTTGGACATTGTATAAAATGTATGTTTATATAGTAAATATTGCTATGTTTGTATTGTAGATATCTCAACCTCTAGATTATATCACCCTTATAGTAAAAGCCTCTGACTCAGCATCTCCACAATTAACTGTTTCAAATTAAAAGACTCCATATGACTTTGTTTACATCTCGACGGCTGAATTAAGCATACATTTTTTAAAATATTGGTGGAATTTCCCTTAAACTTTGTGAGAAACACTACATGATCACCACCAGCTACAGTCATGGACATGCAAACTGAGCAGATTTGACATGTACACCTTCTTAATCACACGCAACCACTGAAAAACCTTAGAAGAGTAATCCAGAGTGTTCCAGTAATTGACTGTAGGGGTTTGATTCTGTAGGCCTGGGTAATTCTGCACTATTACTTGAGAGCTATACACCAAATCTGTAACAGGTGATAGATGAACCACAGAATTCTTTTTGTCCTTCACATTTAAGGAGGGGAGTAATACCACCACATCCAGCAAAAGAACAAAAAAGCCTCTCAGCCCATCTCAGACTAGCTTTTATAGAGCTCCCTGCTCGGCCTGGGCGAGGGAGATAATTGGCCGATGGATATTTCAGACGCTCAACTCTCCACGTTCCAAGCTCTCCAGGTCCCGGCTGGCCGGAAGCAAGGGCTTCTGGGATAGATTTATACAGGCTCTGGCCTAAATTGCACGTCAGGGTCGACTCGCTCTAATATTAATATTAATTCCTTTTGGACTGGGAGCCGATTCTGGCAACCTAGCACGTCTGGAGTTCTAAGTAGTTTTCCATGAACCTACCACAGCACTGAGGCTTTGGAGATATGATGACAAAAACCGCCCTCTCCCTCTCTCACTTTCTCTCTCTCCTCCACACCACAGAACTCCACCTCCCCCTCCACCTCACACTCTCTTCATAAATGCCACAATTTCCTCAGTTGTTTTAACAAAAAAAAAATTCTAATCTGGAGCATTAGAAGTAGGAATACAAAACTGCCTGTTTGGCTATTACTGCATAGTTTACAGGGCTATGGGGGAAAAGAAATGGGCACAGATATAGAATTTCTCTATCAAGATAATTTGCAGTGAAAATCCATTGAATCCACTGAACTTACTTAATTCAAATTTAGGCCTGAACATCATTTCCACATGGATAAAATATATCAACACAATTTTATGTCAGTTGCTTTACTTTCGGCAGTAACTGTGTTATATTTTATTCACATGAGCACATTGATTAAAGTCAATGCTTCACTTTTTTCCACGCAAACAATTCAATAACGCTCTGCCTCAATCTTTAAGGAACAGTATGTTGAAAAGTCAATTATATATGATTTTTCACTTGCCCCAAATGTATTCAATCAGGCAAGACATGTGTGGTCCAAATGTTGCTTTTTTTGGTTTAGAACTGGAGCTGCTTGGCTAACAGTGCTAACTCAGGAAGTCTATAGACACCCAATCTGTATCCATAAATGCATGCCCAAAACAACTTTTTTTTAAATTACATGGATAAACTACATAAACTTGTTAAAAAAAAGTTGTAAAATGACATTTAAGCTAAAACTGGAACTACATATTCATACAAACTGTGGCTTTTGGTATAGTTCAGGAAAGTCAACATGCAATATCTCTGTGCATATCGAGATCATTTCTCACGCTCTCAGAAATAAAGGTATGAAATGGTCACTGGGGCAGAGCCCCAATGTATTGACTGCACACACCCGGTCTCGTCTCCAGAACTTTTTATTTTATTGTTCTGTTTTAAATCATTAGGTTTTGAAAAGGTACAAATATGTACTTTTTTTTCAGCTGGGAAAAACGTATTTAATTGGACTTGTGGGAACATGTACATGCTTTCTACCTCGTACGTAAAACGTTCATTTCTAACAGCACACCTGATGATAACAAGGAAGGTCTCCAGTGAGATATTCTAAAATCTACAGTGGCAGCAAGTAATTAGCTACAAGCTGGGTCCGGCTAGTAAAAGATGGGTCCAACATCCAACTGACGCCTTTCTTCAGGTCCTTTTCAGGTTCCAACATAAACAGCTCATCATTTTTACAGAAAATGTGGTCCTCAAATTTGTAATCAGATATGGTAAAGATTTTCTGAGTACGCTCGCTTACTGTACCGTAAGTCTGTGTTGTGAATTCTCTTAATCCTGTCTTTGGTTGTCTTATGTAGAATGAAACAAATCATTCAAAGGCAAGAAGTGCTTCTGGTTGTAAAGGTCATAGTGATAATACTGTGTTCTAAACCACGTCGACTTGTCTGTGCAATGAGAAAAATGTTTTGGCCATGAATTTACTAAAAACAGTTTGGGTGAATATTGACTTCCAGTGTTTATTAGCACCATTAGCCTAGCAGCCCCAGATCTAAAACAAAAAAGCTAAAAGTGAACACAAACATGCCTTGGCTGATTGATAATACAGCATTTCTGAAAAATGTTTCAGACCTTCTCTTTCACAAGCCTTCACATACTTCAGGTACACCGTGTGTTATATTCACTGCACGGCTGTAAAGAATCACATTCTTATTTTCTCAGGGGTTCTTCTGTTCTTATCGCCACCAGGCGCAAAGCTGTCAAGCAGGTCCTTCACTGCTGATGCAGAGTCAGATTCGATGCTCTATTCCTTATGAATAGATCTACAGTGATCTGATCTGAGATCAGTTGTCTGGGGCTTTTCAGTAACCTGAGCCTAAGCTCCAGGCCTGCTTCTGATCTGTCCCCAAGCAGCCCATTTGCCCATAAACACAGCCGCTTTGAGTTCATTTATAGCGTGTCGGCAGCCAAAGACATCATTATACCTGATCCTGCAACTGCCTCCAAGTGCTATCGGAGCTAAGAGAATGGAGGCCTGCACTATCGCAAGCAGAGGGACCGCACAGCTACCCACCACGGTGCCTGCTGCTTTCACCAAGACCATTACGGGACAATTAACAGCACACGGCAGGCCCCTGCCAGAATAAATCCATGTTCATATTGGATGTCATGGATGAAATGTGTGCATTTCTTAAGTCTCATTCTAAAACATGCCAACCACTGTGATTTATTTACTTCATATGTTTTGCCGGTGGGCATTTCAGGAATTTAGAAACATTAGGACATCTTTCTGTGAGAGCAAAGGTCAAAAAACGCAGCAAGACTTGTTGGAAACATGCAGACCTGTGTTCTTTGCAGTATTACCTGTATTTATAATAGGAGAGGGCTAAATGTACTAAAATGTATTTCACAATATTTCCACACAATAACAATGTGATAAAAAATCTATAGATAAATAGGAAAAAAAATTGATTGATAATGTTACTACTACCAGAACTTCTAATACTGATGAAGAAGAACCTTTATTAGTAATACTATTATTTTGTCTTCTACCACCTCTAATAACATTAATAATCATCACTCCCTACATTCCCTGTTCTGTTTACTTTCTTGCTCATTCTCTTTTAAATTTTGTACAGTGCCTTTTGCATATGGTCTTTAATATAATATTTCAGTTTGCTGTAGATAACAAAGGCACCTTGTTCCAATGTAATGTAATATGTGTTTTGTCCAAAATACTAACAGAACAGAGGAAACAGAAGCCTGTTTGCTATTTTAAAATACCAAAGCTATAGCTGTGCAGATATTTAAATAGTGTTATATTTCCTATTGATCTGAATTTGTTTACGTTTGTCTTGTGGGTGGGTCTGTTTCCGGTTCACTGTTTTTGGGTTTATTATGACGTCCACTATGTTGCAACTTGGATCTTGGAATGGAAATGGTCTTTTATTTATGCTATAGAACACAAGACGGAGTGCATCACCAAGAATAACAGTGTGTCACAAGAATGAGCTAAAGGCAAATGCCATAGATCAACAATAACCTTGAGTATTTTACTGCTTTTATGCAGCAGTTATGCAAAACAAATAAAAAAGTAAAGAAACCTTGAATACTGTTCAACAGTATGTAAAATCAGCTATTTCTACTGATATAAAAAGTAGCATCCTTTTGTGATACAGACAGAGCCAATATCAGGTTCAGCTGAGCTTTTTCTTAACCCATTAAATGGCCAGGGCCCACTGGCAGGCCCAAAGTTTTATTACACACATCTATAATACAGTTCTCTAAGGATAGCTCAGCCAGTTTGCATTGTTAATGAATAACAAGTTAAGGAATACGCTTTAGTATGTTATAAACCTGGTATTTGAAAGGGTTTAAAATTTTCCAGATGAACCTGTATGTTATGTTCCAGCCAGCCACCATTTCACAGCCTATCTTATTCACTAAATTGTATTCTTTTCATTTATGGCTAATTCCAAGTTGTACTATAATGCATTACACAGCAAACAGTGCTCAGATATCATGGAAAAAAACATGCTATCATAAATAATAGCACTAGTAGAATACTCCTCCACCAATCGGACTCTGCTGTGGTAAGTAATTGTTGTGTAATGGCTGCTAGCGCTAGGATGCTCAGTGTCTAGCTAGAGAACAAAAGGCTATAGGACACCAACACGGGGGTTATTCCGTTCATCTCCTGCTGATGGTAAACACTGACACACACAAAGCCACTATCCTGAATTGTAACCACGAATGGCCAAATATTCATTATTGCTAATTGCCTAATAGAGGTTCCAATTTCATGTACATATCTCAGAGTTTGGCTCATGAATGTCTTTATTAATCAGCTGCTTAAACTGCACTGAGTGCTGAAGATCAAGGCGGCATATCAAACCTGGCAGCACTCCCCCAGCCAGGTGAAGAAAACGCATTCTGGGCCTGATACTGAGCCGTGGCCTGAGCCAGAGCAGCTCCGCTGTGGGGTTCCATTGCATCAAAGGAATGTTAACTGCCCTGCTCATTCAACAAAGCGGTCAGAGCCACTTTAGTCTCTAATACATCTTCATTAGGCTTCATTACGCTCTCATGTTCTGCAAAAACGAAAAAAAATAAAAGAAAAAGAAAAAAGATCTTACTTGGGCACATTTTTGTGTTGCCGCTGCACTTCCTTCCCAGGCAGGATGTGAGTTCAGCTGGGAGCTGATCTCTTGCAGAAACAATGGCCGAGACACGCCGTGGTCCGGGACAGCTGGGCATGCAGCGCTGGATGACGGGAAATGCAGGAAATTATGAGCTCCTGAATCGGACACAAAGAGAGACTGTACAGCATGCTGATTAGAGCAGCAGACACAGAGACGTATGGGGGTTAATACACACCCACTCGAATATATGTGGCCTAAGTGCAGAAGCGCTGTTCAATGACAGCCTTAAAATCAGCTTTAGTCCTGGGGGGCCTTGCTTTCTCCGCTCAACACACCTGATTGAACTCATCTGCTTAGAAAATCATCTTACATATCATCAGTACATCTGATAGTTTTCATGAAAGTGTCATAAAAAATTTTTACAAAGTTCCTTGTTGCTTCTTACTCATTTTAAATAATTTTATCTAGAATTCTCATTCCATTGTTCATTTTAGAAACAAGATAAATTATCTATAATATTATAATGTGTTTACAACACACTTAAAATGAGAATTATTAAGTATATTCACCACATCTAAGATGATTTCACATGTCAAGGTATCATTTGTCACAACGTATACCTGGTTTAGTTGGTGCATTACAGCAAAAAAATCACGAGACTGAATCACTATGCAGAACTCCAGGCCTCCAGGACCACGATAGCTTTAAACTACAGTTAAGCACATCAAGGGAACTGTAGTTAAACAGTGCATGTTAAGAAGATAAAAACTCAATTAGTTCACTTTGTCACTGACACATTTCTGCTTCGTACCTGTACATGGACCGCTTAGACCTAAAGAACAAGCTGCTGAGATCTGAATGTCTGCCCATTCCCTTGTTTTTGATAGAAGTAACGGATATTATCTAATTAAAGATGGCCTTTTTGGCACTCAATTCACTATTTATTTGAATTAAACCTCATCTGTCTACCGTCATTTTCTCAAGAGAATATAAACACGCCTGCTTTTCTTTGCCTTTTCGAAGGAATCAAGTGAACAAACAAAAACAACTGGAAATAGCCATGAGGCAAACATATCATCCTGCATTAAATATTCTAGTCTGAAGTTCATTGTTTGTTTTAATCTCTGATGTGCTGCGCATGTTGAGAACTTGAGAGAAGTCTTTTTTTCTCTTTGTATACAGCAAGACAGGCATGAGAAAACTAAAGAGAACAAGTTCACTGAGCAAATTCAATTGGTATTCTTCTGAAACTTGTCAGTCACTCTGACAATGGCAGACGATGGAACAATATATGAGCTTATGTGGTCCTAAGACAATTAAAAGTAGATTGAATATGTTCATTTTAAACTTCAACAACATGTCAGTGATATCCTTAAAGATTTGTTGCCTGACAACTTTCCTACTATCCAGTGCCATCTAGTAATTGATAAACTACTATACCTCCAAGTTCCATCACCTCCAATCCACTGGATCTATAAGCTCCTCTCCAACAGACCACAAACAGCAAGAGCTGACAATGCACTGTCAATATATAACTACCAATATATAAAGGTAACTAATCGGGCCAACAAACTCATTTTATTCCCACCCCTCAACTATCCAACATTATGCTTGATCCAGACCATCCAGCCCACCTGCCTTCAGTTCGCAGTTACAAATTACCCTTGTGTAGGAAGGTTAGTTTTAGCAAGAGTTATGTCCCCACAACAATTTGTGGATTAAACAGGTAACCCTCCCATGAATTAACATAAATTCAAGTGTTGCATGTCTTTCTTTTTGTGTGACCCCTGTAATTATATGTATGCACTGACTGTGGAAAAGAATTTCCTCCTTGAGGACAAATAAACTAACCTTATTGAGCTGCAGCGCCCTCATGGTGTTACACACCATGAATATTATCATACATGCTGGCTTCCAAATGCATTGAAGAACATGGTATTGCTGACCATAAATGAATGAATCAACAGCTATTTTTTCAGACACTACACAGGTGGAAGCTTTGTAGCAAATCAGCTAATAAATATGTAACATTGATGCACATAAAAGTTAACTGACTAAGTTCTAAGTGACTTCACACATGCAGCCTCTCTGTTTTAGCTCATAACAATGTGATCTTATAGTGATTAAGGTGAAGAATGAGTGAGAAGAAGCTGCAATGAACCTAAACAAAGCTCTTTATATCGGAAAATACAGTGTGAACGCTGCTGTACCTGAACTTGCACAACACAAGTCAACTGATGACTGAATGTCCATCTGCCATTAAAAAGAGCAACTAGGGAAGCTGCTGACTCATCATAGTTGGTACCGAAACGTACCGAAAAAGAGAAACAGATTATAATGACGTTGGTTTCACCATTCATGTTTGATGGAGCTCTTGTGTGGGGACTGATGTCTATGAAAGAGAGACTGTGCAGTAACATTGAAGGTGACTTATGCTCATTTTCAAATGGTCATTATTTTATCTCTGGGATCTTCTAGAATAGACTTGCATGCTCCAAAAACATTCATCTTCTCATGCTGTACATCTCAATTCACCGTCTGTCTAAAACTCTCTGTAAGAGATCCTAGGTTTTTAAGCACCACCTCCGGATGATCCTAGTGTGCTCTGATTGTTCAGCTCACTGCTGAACAGCTCATCTGTTCTGACTGGTCAACCACCAAAGTGGCACCCGGCTACAAGCTGACATTTATATGCACAAAGTAACACTATAGAGGAAAGGGAAAAACCAGAAACACATAATGGGACCCCTTTAAAACAGTGAATCAAATGGATGGTGTGTAAATGGATAATTATAAATGGCTTTTCCAAAAAAATTTAATAACTCAAGCTTACATTGTGCATCTACACTAGAAATGCTAACTACACTACCAAACAATATTTAAAAATCTGCCTTTTCCAGTTGAGTGCAGAACAGTAAAAAGGCTTTGACTAAAACAGAACTGCCTTTTGACTTGGCTTACCTGTAACATGCTACATAAAAAGACATTTTAGCGGAACAACTTGACTTGTTGTCATCTCCTTACTTGTACTGTATGAAGAACCAGTATGCAAATCTATGCACAGGCCCTAATGCTGTTTCAGGGTTCTTGCAACACCTTGATATTACTTGCCCAACAGCGCTGGCCTCTTGAAATAGACAGTTTCTCTGGGTGAAAAAGCTCCCCTGAGCCAATTCAATGCTTTGCAACTTTTGAACTTGTCATGCCTGTAAGTTATAACACATTACAGTGTTGTGCTTGGCCTACGAGGGATGTGCAATAATGGCTTGGCGTAAAGCTCCAGCTCTGCCAAAGTTGTGATGACTGCTCTCAGGGCTGGAAATGACTCATCTCTCCTCCTCAGTCCTGGGGAGCATGGGCATGAGTGGTAAGAGTTAGGTAGGTGATGGTACCACAGCTGCAGGACATGGGCACAATAAAAATTTCCATGGTGAAATGCAGGGAAAAAAATGTCAGAGAATCAAAATCTGCGCCAAAATAAATTTGTACATTGCTGCTAGGGATGTGACAATTTTACAGCTGAAACGTCAGTGATGTTGATCTTTGACCTTTGGGGATGTAGTTCATACTTTCACGTAGTGTTCAGTCACCAGTTTATAAGGACCAGCATGGAGCATTTGTAAAACACCTGGGTCTGCTGAGTTGAGATTTGTCCATCAATATATATATACATATAAACAATAAATAGTGATTTTATGGATGTTAGTGTGTTTGTTTAACCATTTTCAAACCTCTCCTCGAGGAAGCCCAGTATTATATCGCTGCTGTCGGAAAAAAACCTCATATCTCCGAAATGGTAACTTTACAGGAGAAGGAAAAAACCTACTTCACTTTTAATGTAAGTCAATGGAACCAACCGGTTTTACAAGTCATTTTGGGCTGTTTCTTTTGGTCCAATCATCATGAAATTTACACACAATGTAAAGGGCAACAGATATTTTCAAATTAAGTCAAGAACTGATAAAGGACAAAAATGGAGTTACAAGGTTTTGTTCCGACAGCAACGATATGTAGTTAAAGAGCAACTTCTGATTTGACCAATCAGTGCTTCATTAAATTGTGCTCATGATGTAATTGATGATATTAACAAGTCCCTGTGGTGGCTGGACCCAAGAAATTGTTACTTTGTTTTTATGTTTATTTGAATTATGAATATGACTATTTTAATGCATATTGTGACAAGCTGAGGTAAATTGTTTAAAAATGTGCTTAGATGCCGAAGCTTTCACACAGTACTATATATATACATATATATATATATATATACATATATATATATATATATATATATATATATATATATATATACATATATACACATACACACACACACACAAAAAAATGATCATTTAAAGAGTACTTTCTATTTTCTATATAGTACTTTCTACTGGGTTTTGCATGTCCCAAAACCTCTGAATTTCAACCTTTTGAAAAAAAAATGTAAAATAATACTTACATTTTTTCTTTTTTGATTTCTTTTAAAGTGAAAATTAAACACTGATTGTGAGTTTAATTTTCAAATTACAAAAATACTGAATTACAAAAAATGTTTCCATGTCATTACCAAAACACCACACCTAAATTTCAACTTGTAAAACTGATACTCAACACTTTTTGCTTTTTTCAATGTTGTTTTTAAAAAGATCTTTTTCATTTATTTAAAAGTGAAGCTGAAATATTAAGATTAATAACAAGTTTCATGTTTCATTTATAATAAAAAAAATACTCTTCCATGTTTTCATGTCACTACTGAAACAGTTTAGTCCATAAGTGGACCTTATTGTAGCCACACCCCTGAAAGAGAGACTGCATCCCTGTCCTTCATGGCCAGATGATGAACTATTATACCCAATTCTTTTGAAGTAAATGTGTCCCAAAGTCTGAAAATCAGTACGTAACCTTGACAACTGTCACTACAGATATATGCTTTCTGCAATTACATTTGATTCTTTGTATTTTCATAAGTGTAAGACTAGTCTTGAACAGGTTAGCGCTGTTGAGTTACACTCAAAATGAGCTAAATTGTCTCTAACAAAACTTTTGGAAGCATTTCAGCGGTGCTGATTGCTTTGTTCAATGTATAATCAAACATTTGTTTTAATGCAGTAAACTAGACATATGGTAACTCAAAGCAAAGTCCAAATCAGTTAAAAGTCTGAAATGTGTTTTCAACTTTGACTTTTTAACCATTTCAGTTAAACCAATTATTTCAACTAATTAAAATTAAGTTTGTGTTTAGCTAATCATTCCTGTTAAGAAGTTAGCCATGCTTACTCATGTTCTTGGTCAGAGAAGACCGTCTAGCGAGTTGGTCCAGCGGCACACACTTGCGCTGAACAGCAGCTGTGGGAACAGTTGCGCTGGTGGCAGTGTTAATAGACAGCTCTTCTAATTGGCTCACTGATCGTTAGCACTTGATGACAGGTGGTGCTCCTCCTGCTCCTTGACTGCTGACCATGGGGAAAAATCGATCATCATTAGCTGTCTTAAAGGTGTAGGGGCCAAGCTGCACTCCAGTTAAATAGACTACCTCCTTCCTTCCTCTTCCCCACTGACACAGAGAGAGAGAGAGAGAGAGAGAGAGAGAGAGAGAGAGAGAGAGAGAGAGAGAGAGAGAGAGAGAGAGAGACAGAGAGACAGAGAGACAGAGAGAGACAGTGAGAGACAGAGAGAGACAGAGAGAGACAGAGACAGAGACAGAGGTTTAATGTATATAAGAAAACAGTGATTTAAAGGTCAGTTCTGTTGTTTTTAGTTTCTGCATAAGTCAACCACTAAATCACTGAAAAGTCTGTGGAGAGGTGCGTATTGTTTTCACCGCAGGGGCTTCTTAACCTCCCCTTTTCATCCCTTATTGCTCCCTAGCAACTCAACACAGTCACAACGAGCCGACAGCATCATAGCTAATCTGATAATAGAGTTATGGGGAAAAGATCGTATTGGATCATATTAATTAAAAACAGCACAGTTGATCTCTGTTGCAGAAAGAGCTGTTTTAACTGAGATCAGCATGTATCTGTGGGGTTTGAGGGCATATAACACTATCAGGAGAGCACAGTCTGATGTAGCTTCAGTGTGAGCAGAAGGCTCGTTTGAAGGCAAGTCGTCTCTCCAGAACCAGCACTATTGTTTTAGCAGTAAATCTGTCACAATGTGACACGCCAGCTTGACATTAATAAGGTATTATTACCCCTCATTGTTTAGAAGTCAAATCCCTTAAATGAGAAGCAATTACTCAGCAGACTTCACATCCTGGCAGTCAGCATCGGCAGCTCTGAGACGTGTCAGGACCTGTCCTCCCCTGTCAGTAACACTCTTCACTCTAAAGCCTTCTGGCTGCAGGGGGGGGGGACTCATTAAACAGTGCGATCTGGAACGAAAGTCAAATAATCTAACATATTAATCCAACACATGTTCATGGGTTAAACACTTACTGAATGTACTCTGATTGCTTTTAATCCAATGCGAGTCAAATTTCTCAACAGATACTTCAAGATGATTCACAGTCAACACATGAGTGTGTGGACTGAGGAACTTAAGTGGTCCATATGTGTAAAAGTCAAAAGTTTGGACACTAACAAGTGGTAAGCATATGTAAAATTTGAAGCCTGCTGGAAAAGCATCCCAGCTGGCTACTCATGAAGCTGCTTGACAGAATGCCAAGAGTATGACAAGTTAGCATTGGAATTAAGAGAACACTTCATTGAACTATTTCAAGAGAACATTTATAAACAAATAACATTCAAAATACAAAGAGCACTATACACACAGGAAATCTTGGCATGTGTCCATTTAAAGTGAAACAGTATAATGGCATAGAATATTACAATAATAACAAAAAATGCTTCAACTGACTAATCTAAAATATAAAATAGGGGGGTGACAGTCTTATCAGCAAGAGAAATTCAATTTCAGCTCAATGAGATGTAAGCCAAGTCATTTATATGATTTTGGTCTAAAATGTATGTTTTAAAAACTTTATAACTTTCTGTAAGGAAGCTTTATGCCAATTAAACCAATTAAACCAAAAAACTGAATGACCTTTACATCTTAATACTTCGATTATTTGGAAATTTGGAAAAAAAAAAAAAATCAGTGGAACTAGTCTTTAACACATTTTGGTGACTGCATGAATCTGTTATTTAATAATTAGAATGTTTTCATACTGTCATTTTTTGTGAATTCTGGTGAATGTATTTGTTTAATATTTGCATGCACAGGTTGTAAAGTCAACCTTTGCATGCACCATTGATGCACTTTGCATTTTTTTGCATTATTTGTTTATTCTCTGTATTCTGTATTGTTGTGGTTAAGAGATTTGTAGTTAGATAAAGGTGCTTTGCATATGACGTGTCAACATATTCTTACCACTGGCTTTATTTAAAAACATTGCACCATTTCACCTGAAAATATGAACGTACATCGTCTAGAAGATAAAGAAAATTTTAAGTTTTCATTATGTCAAGAATGTAGTTGGTTTGAGTGTCGCTCCAAAAACGTTTTGTTGCCATCTGCCAATGCTGCTTGCTTATTTCCGGGACTGTGGTCACACATGCGCAGTCTGAGAAATCCGAAAGAAATCAGTGTAAGAATTTACATGCACTGAGAAAATTATTGAGTTAAAATCTAGCTCTCTTTACCAGATTTCTAGACTCTACTACAGTCTAAGAAATCAGAGTATGCTGTTAATGACCAATTGAATGACCAGATAACTGCAAAAATCTGATTATGTTCAGAATATTGAGTACATGTAAAAACACTGATAAGCGTGACTGAATAAGGCTTTAGTCATGCAGGCTCCGTAATCACATCAAGATGGTCATCAATCAGGCTATGCAATGGCTAAACTAGTTAAGGTTATCCAAACAGAGATAAGCTCCCTCTCCATGTGCTCTTTTAAACATATGAATCCAGCATCTACAGTATAAGAGCTGTGAATATGCTTTCCAAAATACAGTTCTCCTTTGGCTTCTGGACTTGACCTTTTAGAAACCAGAGAGAATGAGCATAGGTACACATTATGGAGAATTCTGGAACAGGGCATAGCATGTTTCTCACACCATCAAGAGTTTTCCCCCTCTCCACAGCCCCTCTTCCTTCCTGTGACCGGGGCAGCTGTACTCCCCGAGTAGCTGAATATGAGATATGCATATGAGATTAGCAGAGTGAAAAAAGTCGAGCGGTCCACAGAGAGTCTCTCTGATAAAGGCTGTCCCTACCCAATGACCAGTGAGGTGAGTGAGAGTAAAAACACAACTTCCTAACCCCATCTGTCAATCATGGTGACCGCGGGGTTGAGGCAGTGACCCTGGAAGAGGAAGAGGTCCGCCGCGTCCCAAACAGAACCCAATAGGGGAATTCACACGGCATAGAGATGTGAGAAAGTGATAGGGAGGGCAGATTACTGCTGTGAACCCATTTATATAATGCATATTATGTGCTCGCAGACATGACATTTAGTTTAATTTATATGGAGTCTGAAAAAGTTAGACCCACTTTCTTTTGTTTAATTTAAGGCCACACTGCTATTAAGTACAAGACAAGCTGTTAAGTTCAATTGTACAAGTTCATAAGGCAAAATGTCTGAGGAGACAAATAGATACAATGTAATCCACATGCATAGGAAAGGTAAAGTCAAAGGAAAATAAATGACAAACAAGAGTTTCCATAACAGGAGTTCAATAAATATTAAAAGATGCAGAGAAAAACATGCAAGACCTGGAAGACCACCGAAACGGTCACCATCAGATAAACAGTATTTAAAGCTTTCATCTTTGAGAGACAGGAGGAAATCAGACTCCACTCTTGCTTCCCATCTGAAAAAATCCACAGGTGTTTCTGTCCATCATTAAACTGTGAGAAGACAACTCAACACTATGAGGCGGAAAGGATGCGTAGCCATGAAGTCGCTGCTCATGAGGAAAAAAAAAAAATAGACAAAAAAGAGGAAAATATGAATAAAACATGGAAACTGTTATCCTGGAGAAGGTTCTAAGGACTGAGAAGTCTAAATTTGTAATTGAGATTTCTTGGATTGTGAGAAGCAGAGAATACAAAACCTCTAAGACTGAACTTTAGAGGTATGGAAAAATACCCCTGCAGGTTTATTTGAAAAACTTGGAGCAATTCTCCCTAAAATAATGGAAGCTGTAGTAAAGGCCAAGGGTGGACTCTTTATAACTAAAAAAATGTTATTATATTTAATTGTTGAGGCCCAATACAGTCTAGCTGCAGACATGCACTCTTAGTCCCTACGCAGAAAGGACTCAACAGCATGTTGACACTTGGCTGCTTCTGCTTAGTGAGTTGAGAGGAATCGTAAAACAGTATCATCATCATAGATTTCTTCTTTTATCTCAATAATCATATCATCTCAATCCATTTTCTGTACATAACATAGCTAGATAATTCCATGTAACGCATCTTTCATGAGCATCAGCAGTAGCCTGCTAACTTTTTCTGCTAACAGACCCGACAAACTGTCTCATTGTAGGTCTCATTTTGTACATTTTATTTACTGTTTTATTTTTTAAATATATTATTTAATTCCATTATTATCAGTATGATACAGCTAACTCTTGTAGCCCAACAGTAGCCTATGTGGCAGTTTTTGCTAATCAAACTGATAAAACATAGCCATGGCACTGACATCATTTATAGCCTGGCAGTGCATAACAGTGAATAACAAGCCTATAGTTCAAGCACTTCATAAAAGTATGTTCCTTTTTTTCCTATTGCTTGTGTCGAAAGTGAAAATGTCTGTTTTAATGTATGGAAATGGTCATTTCTTTACAATGCCCCTCTCCTTCTCTTTGCCTGCCCTCTCTTCATGTGGAGAGGAACACCTGGGCTTCTGTGAAAATATTTAGCCTGCACAAGGCTCACTGCTGCAGGGCCCCTTCTCAATAGCATCTCTCTCTCATAATCAGTCTAAAGACATTATCCACTTACTGGAGATGAGCTGAGGGGCTGCAGGGGATACGCCGCCGCACTAACACAGTTAGTCTAATGGCCGCCAGTGAAGGAGCCTAATGAATTTCAGCTCTGAGCAAGAGAGTAGAGGGAGGGGAAGGAGGCTCTGGAGGGATGGGGGGTTCTCCTGGGGCTGGCTAATCGGATGCTCATGTGGAGATTTTGATATCATGCTCATTTGGGGACAACAGCGTTTATAAGCTCTGTTGACAAGGTGCAGCCTAATGCAAACAGCCATCCAACTGCCCTGAAGGCATCTGATACAGTTGATGAGTGAAAGCTGTGACTGAAAGAGCATCGTGCTTCAGTCAGTGTGAACAAAGAGAAGTCAATTGAATTTCCTTCACATGTGCCGTAGTCAATATAAAATTGAGTTTCTATTGCGATACAGTAAGACTGTTTGCTAGATACACTTTTGGTTTGTGGACTCAATCCAGCTGTGACAGAGGTGTTTAAAAACTCCAGCAACATCACTGGCACTAGCACTACACACACTACAATGCAAATATCATGTCACTGACACAGCTGTGCATAGAACTGTCCACCTTGCAAATAACATCTGGTGAGTGCTGGGCCTGTGGTGGTTCCTTTCCATTGATGGAAGGGTAGTGGTGGGTGACACTGCACACAGCAAAGTAGTTGTTCAATAAACTGGCAAATCAGTAAACAATTGCACTGATAAAAGTAAGGGATACATGTACATTAGGGTGACAAATACTACATTAATAGATTTCTGAAGTCTCTCCACCATAAAGGTCACAGTCACACAGTTCTTCTTTATGGTCAGAAAGAATCATTGGCCAGCCTGCTTCTCTTTTCTTCCCTGCAGAATCATTTTCGGCCTTCCACTTCGTCGTCTATTGCACACAGATTTTGGAATTTCCAATTGCACCGAAATGGCACATACTGACCTTCAGCCTAAATTTTACACATCATCCAGCTCTAAAAGTCTGGTACCTTGCAACATTTTCCTTCGTTGTAATGTGAAAAATACCCAAATTAACTGATCAGCCTTTTGTTAAAGGAAAACTTGTTTGCATATTTTCCACAAAGCTTCCTTTTGGTAGTATAACATAGATTTATGAATGAGGATGTTGTATTCTTTTGCCTATATATATGGCTTGTTAACACACATCCATGATAAGGCAGTGGAGCTCAGAGAGTAATAAGTAGAACAGTCATTTATTTCCTGTGTCATTTTACTTTGCACTCCTGCTCTCCAACTCTCACTTTACCCTGTCATCCATCCCTCTGTCTGGGGACCCATCCCTCACCCCTCACTATCAACACGCTAAGCAAAGCCTAACTTATTGCCCTTAAAGGGCACTATAACCACAAGCTTATACGCATACCCCTTTACCCTCTTTGAAGGAGGCTCGCAGCACAAACTGCCTTGCTCCCTATAGGGTCATGGAAACTCAGGCAAAAATAACAGCGTGAACTCAAAAAATTCTCCAAGGAGATATATAAACTCACTCCTCACAGCTAACACAAAGTACTTTAACAGCTAGGCCCTTCCACTTCACTGGTGATTTACTTAAAGTGTAGGCAACGTGGTAGGCTAATTAGATTTCACTGCTACCTCAACAGCATAGTATACTGTTATTCATGGCACAGTGGTGTAGCAGCCTGAAGATGTTACTGGAGTTAGACATTGTTATGTTGAAGCACTTAAACTAAATGCTAATACATATTAATAGGATTGCTTTATTCACTCTCTAATGTCAGAATCATTAATCATATTAAATCATACAACAAATAGTTTGTTTTAGGAGAATTCTGTGTCTGTGTGTGTGTGGGGGGGGTGCATATCCAGTGCATATATCTAACTTAAATGTATACACTTTTGACTTTGTGAACAAAAAAAGGTGTTCATAAGCATATACAGTGGGTTGCAAAAGTATTCAGCCCCCTTGAACTTTTCAACCTTTTGCCACATTTCAGGCTTCAAACATAAAGATATGAAATTGTAATTTTTTGTGAAGAATCAACAACAAGTGGGACACAATTGTGAAGTGGAACGAAATTTATTGGATATTTTAAACTTTTTTTAGAAATAAAAAACTGAAAAGTGGGGCGTGCAATATTATTCGGCCCCTTTACTTTCAGTGCAGCAAACTCACTCCAGAAGTTCAGTGAGGATCTCTGAATGATCCAATGTTGACCTAAATGACTGATGATGATAAATAGAATCCACCTGTGTGTAATCAAGTCTCCGTATAAATGCACCTGCTCTGTGATAGTCTCAGAGTTCTGTTTAAAGCGCAGAGAGCATCATGAAGACCAAGGAACACACCAGGCAGGTCCGAGATACTGTTGTGGAGAGGTTTAAAGCCGGATTTGGATAGAAAAAGATTTCCCAAGCTTTAAACATCTCAAGGAGCACTGTGCAAGCGATCATACTGAAATGGAAGGAGCATCAGACCACTGCAAATCTACCAAGACCCGGCCGTCCCTCTAAACTTTCAGCTCAAACAAGGAGAAGACTGATCATAGATGCAGCCAAGAGGCCCATGATCACTCTGGATGAACTGCAGAGATCTACAGCTGAGGTGGGAGACTTTGTCCATAGGACAACGATCAGTGGTACACTGCACAAATCTGGGCTTTATGGAAGAGTGGCAAGAAAAAGCCATTTCTCAAAGATATCCATAAAAAGTCTCATTTAATGTTTGCCACAAGCCACCTGGGAGACACACCAAACATGTGGAAGAAGGTGCTCTGGTCAGATGAAACCAAAATCGAACTTATGTTTGGCGTAAAAGCAATACAGCTCATCACCCTGAACACACCATCCCCACTGTCAAACATGGTGGTGGCAGCATCATGGTTTGGGCCTGCTTTTCTTCAGCAGGGACAGGGAAGATGGTTAATATTGATGGGAAGATGGATGGAGCCAAATACAGGACCATTCTGGAAGAAAACCTGTTGGAGTCTGCAAAAGACCTGAGACTGGGACGGAGATTTATCTTCCAACAAGACAATGATCCAAAACATAAAGCAACATCTACAATGGAATGGTTCACAAATAAACGTATCCAGGTGTTAGAATGGCCAAGTCAAAGTCCAGACCTGAATCCAATCGAGAATCTGTGGAAAGAGCTGAAAACTGCTGTTCACAAACGCTCTCCATCCAACTTCACTGAGCTCGAGCTGTTTTGCAAGGAAGAATGGGCAAAAATTTCAGTCTCTCGATGTGCAAGACTGACAGAGACGTACCCCAAGCCACTTGCAGCTGTAATCACAGCAAAAAGTGGCGCTACAAAGTATTAAAGCAAGGGGGCTGAATAATATTGCACGCCCCACTTTTCAGTTTTTTATTTCTAAAAAAAGTTTAAAATATCCAACAAATTTCATTCCACTTCACGATTGTGTCCCACTTGTTGTTGACTCTTCACAAAAAATGTCAATTTCATATCTTTATGTTTGAAGCCTGAAATGTGGCAAAAGGTTGAAAAGTTCAAGGGGGCTGAATACTTTTGCAACCCACTGTACATACAGTGAGGAAAATAAGTATTTGAACACCCTGCGACTTTGCAAGTTCTCCCACTTAGAAATCATGGAGGGGTCTGACATTTTCATCTTAGGTGCACGTCCACTGTGAGAGACATAATAAAAAAAAGAATCCGGAAATCACAATGTATGATTTTTTAATAATTTATTTGTGTGTTACTGCTGCAAATAACTATTTGAACACCTGTCAATCAGCAAAAATTCTGGCCCTCAAAGACCTGTTAGTCCGCCTCTAAAAAGTCCACCTCCACTCCACTTATTATTCTAAATTAGAAGAACCTGTTTCAGGTCGTTAGCTGCATAAAGACACCTGTTCACCCCACACAATCAGTAAGACTCCAACTACTAACATGGCTAAGAGCTGTCCAAAGACACCAGAGACAAAATTGTAGACCTCAACAAGGCTGAAAGAGCTACGGGACAATTGCCAAGCAGCTTGGTGAAAAAAGATCAACTGTTGGAGCAATTATTAGGAAATGGAAGAAGCTAAACATGACTGTCAATCTCCCTCGGACTGGGGCTCCATGCAAGATCTCACCTTGTGGCGTATCAATGATTCTAAGAAAGGTGAGGAATCAGCCCAGAACTACACGGAAGGAGCTGGTCAATGACCTGAAGAGAGCTGGCACCACTGTTTCCAAGGTTACTGTGGGTAATACACTAAGACGTCATAGTTTAAAGTCATGCATGGCACGGAAGGTTCCCCTGCTTAAATCAGCACATGTCCAGGCCCGTCTTAAGTTTGCCCATGGCCATCTGAATGATCCAGAGGAGTCATGGGAGAAAGTTCTGTGGTCAGGTGAGACCAAAATAGAATTTTTTGGTCTTAATTCCACTCGCTGTGTTTGGAGGACAAAGAATGATGAGTACCATCCCAAAAACACCATCCCTACTGTGAAGCATGGGGGTGGAAGCATCATGCTTTGGGGGGCTTTTCTGCACGTGGGACAGGACAACTGCACTGTATTAAAGAGAGGATGACCGGGCCCATGTATTGTGAGATTTTGGGGAACAACCTCCTTCCCTCAGTTAGAGCATTGAAGATGGGTCATGGCTGGGTCTTCCAACATGACAATGACCCAAAGCACACAGCCAGGATAACCAAGGAGTGGCTCCGTAAGAAGCTTATCAAGGTTCTGGAGTGGCCTAGCCAGTCTCCAGACCTAAACCCTATAGAAAATCTTTGGAGGGAGCTCAAACTCCATGTTTCTCAGCGACAGTCCAGAAACCTGGCTGATCTGGAGAAGATCTGTGTGGAGGAATGGGCCAAAATCCCTGCTGCAGTGTGTGCAAACCTGGTGAAAAACTACAGGAAACTTTTGACCTATGTAATTGCAAACAAAGGCTACTGTACCAAATATTAACATTGACTTTCACAGGTGTTCAAATACTTATTTGCAGCAGTAACACACAAATAAATTATTTAAAAAAATCATACATTGTGATTTCCGGATTTTTTTTTTTAGATTATGTCTCTCACAGTGGACGTGCACCTAAGATGAAAATTTCAGACCCCTCCATGATTTCTAAGTGGGAGAACTTGCAAAGTCGCAGGGTGTTCAAATACTTATTTTCCTCACTGTACATACACCATCAGGCATAACATTATAGTCCATCTGTTTCTCTGAATACTTTGTTAGCCCCCTTTTACCCTGTTTTTCAGTGGTCAGGACACCATGGACCCTCAAAGAGCAGAACCTTTTTGGGTGGTGGATCATTCTCAGCAATGCAGTAACACTGATATGGTGGTGGTATGTGTGTTGTGCTGGTACGAGTGTATTAGAGACAGCAGTGCTGCTGGAGTTTTTAAACATCTCAGTGTCACTGCTGGACTCAAAACAGTTCACCAACCCAAAATATCCAGCCAACAGTGTGACCACTGATGAAAGACTAGAGGATGACCCACACAGAGAGACAATAGCTCATATGCAGCAACAGATGAGTTTTTTATTGTCTCTGACTTTACATCTACAAGGTGGACTGACAAGGTAGGAGTGTCTAATAGAGTGGACAGTGAGTTGACACAGTGTTTAAAAACTCCAGCAGCACTGCTGTGTCTGATCCACTCGTACCAGCAGAACACACACTAACACACCACCACCACATCATCAGTACTATTGCAGTGCTGAGAATGACACACCACCCAAATAGTACCTGCTCTGTGAGGGTCCATGGGGGTCCTGAGATGTTTAAAAAATAAAATTCATGGGTAAAATAGTGTTCAGACACTATAAATGAATAGCATTAGAACTTCATATAATAATTTAATATTACTTCCCCATTGTAATCATGATTTAAACTCAGAATTGATCAGCCTCAAGTAGTAAGAATAGATTGATCTTTTACATTTCCAAGTCATTCAGTCTATGCAAATTCTATGCAAATAGTACTGAATAAGGTCAATTCTTAATGCTTTGTGAATAAGTTACTATTTTTATACATTTAAAGGGACAGGGTACTTTTAGAGGGGGGTAAGAGGAAGGTGGTACTGTCTAAAATTCCTAACCTAAGCAAATTGTTTAAAACCATTTATCTGAGTAATCAATGTATTTTTGCTTGTAAAACAGAATAAATGCAAACAAACATAAATACAGTAAAAAGAAACAAGAATTTCTTGTTTTCAAAAAAGTAACTGATACTCCTTGAGCTAATTAGTTGAACAAAGGTTTGTTTCAAGATTTTGCCTCAATACCCAAAGCCATCACATGGATTATTTAAATAACATCATAAGCATTATGATTACAAGTAATAATTAGCCAAAACAGGTGTTGGTTGGTAACTACAAATAACAGCTGGCTTCTTTGTGAAGGGGTTTGGATAGTTGTTTACAAACACATTGACACAGAAAGTCAAAAGACAAAATGTAATCCCTATTAACCAAGCATTACAGAGCATACCACCAAAACCACAAGACACACTATTTAAAGTTTACATCTTTGAATGAGAGGAGAAAATCAAGCTGCTTCAGATCTGAAAAAATCCTCAGGTGTTTCTGTCCATCCTTCCACTATGAGAAGACAACACTATGAGCCTGAAATGATGTGTTGCGGTCAAGAAATGGACAAAAAAGAAGAAAAAAAAAAAAAACTTGTTCTCATAACAGTGGACAAGCCAGGCTTCAATATCACTGAATGTGTTTGGGATTACTTAGATTATGAGAAGCAGAAAATGCAACCAACTTCTAAGACTGATTTTCGTAAGTGGGAACAATATACCTGCAGATTTCTTTGAAAAACTAAAAGCAAAGGCATAGGATAGACACAAAATACTGAAGCCTCAAGAATTCATGTATTTTATGGTCGTTTTCACAAAAAATGAATTAAATGGTAAGCGTGCGTGTGTGGTATGTATAAGCATCTTTCCAAGTCTTGGAAAGAGTGTTGGCTAAAGGGTGAGCCCCTATGACAGGTGCCCTAGAGGAGCTCCAACTCTCCGTTGTGGGAAATCTGGCAACAGCTCGTAAAACTGAGGCTCCAGTATACAAATCAATGCCAATTTCAAATCCAACCACTTGCAACGTGTGCACAGTCTTCAGACTTTGCCAATTGAATGGCAAGGAAAACACACATTCACACACATCTGAAAGGAATCTGCACTGGCACTATCCTGAAATGCACCTACTTACTGCTCAGCTTAAGCACACTTCTCTCATCACACAATCAATAGTGTAGGTGCATATTGTGTGTGTGTGTGGGGCCTGGTTTGAATAAATTACAGCAATGGCTGCTCTGCACTACAGCCTTCATCACATCATCTACTGGGTGTACCCGCACTCCTGCCCAGCCAAAGACATTACGTACTTGGCTCACATATTTAAATGACATATTAACCAATACTGCATTTCTTAATTTAGCTAATGAAATATTATGTAATACGGAAAAAGTGGGAAAAGACATTGACATGAGCGTACTCATCCACATGTAGTCATCAGCAAGGAGAAAGAGCCCTGATAAAATTCTATGTCTAGAACAGGCCACTGAAGCAAAAAGATCCATCCTGAGACCACTGCTCCTACCTGCTGCCCCCTTCCGTTCTCCTTTAGGAGGCCTCTCTAATGACAATCCCCAAAGCTGAGCCACGTATCAGCCTCTCAGGGTCATAAATGGGACAGCTGAATGCATGGCTTCAAACCTATGCTTGAAATCACTAGGTAATACCTCAGGGAAGGACTCGCCCTCTATTCTTCTCTGGATTTCAGTTTCGCATCACAGCGAGGCCCAAGTGAATCCACACCTGCTCTTAACAGTCTTCAGGGCACAAAGCATTGGCTCCGTCAGTGGACTTGATGGCTCTCTGGATGGTGTTGGTGAAGTAATTTCCCCTTAACTGGCTTTCGCCTTGGCTGGCTCACGTCTCAAGGCTGCGAATGGGCCAGGGGCTCTTAATAACACAGGTGACTACAGGGATGCTCCACCAGGCTGGTCCAATGCCCACATGCAGAGCCTAGAACAAATACACTCGCACGCATACAGCACACAGCTAAAGAAATACACAAAAGTACATGTTAAAGGACAGGCCCACACAATGAATCTTGAAACAGGAAACAGAAACCTAAAAGAAACATGAGAGGAAATCAGTTTCAGTTTTCAAATGCCATCATATAGGATGATATTCCACCGCCAAGGGCCACTCAAGACAGCAGAACAACCGTGATGTATCAAAACAGCGGAAAAATCTCAGGCCTTTGATCATACCCTGGCAATAGCTATTTCCCTGCCACTGCTGGTTATGTCTGATGAAACTTCTCTGTGACAAAAAAAGCAACATTCCAAATGCAAATTTCATCTCCTGATTTGGTATTCTCTCTGCGGTTTGTGCAAAGCGCTCAGGGCACTGTGGGTTTCTTATTTATCCATTTCTTTATTTGTGCCACATACACACAAACAGATTGGATAATAGAGAAGAGGGAATATGGGATTAATTTTGAAGTGGCTGATTAGCACGTGGCTAGCCTGGGATAATTAGGTTTAGCTTTTTCCCCATGGCCCCCTAAGTCATATTGCTGTCTGGCAGCTGCTTGTACACCCCTCCTCCATTCCGCTTCCTAAAAGGCTGTCAATCAAACTGCATTTCGATCCAAGTGCTATCGCTACAGTACCTTACACAGACAAAAACAGGCAAATTGCAGGCACTCAGCTTACTGTGAATCCTGCCAACAGTATACAGTGCAGTTCTCTGACACTTCATTGAAATTAAAATCTTTTTTTTTTTTAATCAAACACAGCACAGCAATAAGCAAAACTTTGGGCACCCCTGGCCAAATTACGCTTTGTTCATTTTCTCAGCAAAAATTAGTCACATACTTCTAAACATCTAAATTCACTGTTGTTTATTTGCAGAATATAAAATATTGAGGAGAAAGTTATGACATTTTATGACATATTATGACATTAATATGTTAAACTCAGCAAATACACTGATCAGGCATAACACTATGACCACCTCCTTGTTTCTACCCTCATTGTCCATTTTATCAGCTCCACTTACTGTATAGGTGCACTTTGTAGTTCTAAAATTATAGACTGTAGTCCAACAGTTTCTCTGCATACTTTGTTAGCCCCCTTTCAGTGGTCAGGAGATGTTGGCTGGTGGACTATTCTCAGTCCAGCAGTGACACTGAGATGTTTAAAACCTCCAGCAGCACTGCTGTGTCTGATCCACTTGTACCAGCACAACACATGCTAGCACTCCGCCACCATGTCAGTGTTACTGCAGTGCTGAGAATGATCCACCACCCAAATAGTACCTTCTCTGTGATAGTCCATGGGGGTCCTAACCACTGAACAACAGGGTAAAAAGGGAGCTAACAAAGTATGCAGAGGAACAGATGGACTATAGTCTGTAATTGTAGAACTACAAAGTGCACCTATACAGTAAGTGGAGCTTATAAAATTTACAATGAGCATAGAAACAAGGAGGCAGTCATATTGTTATGCCTGATTCGTGTAAATAGAAACTGTCCACTAAAATTAGCAGAAAAATGTCATATTCTTCTCTGTAGATGATGTGCTAACTTTTCTGTTAGAAAATCAAGAAAACATGTAGTTTGACTGAATGTGGCTGTGTATGAAGGCCCACAGGAGAGGAACAAGCAAAGGCTTTTGCACAAGCTAATTTTTCAGCCTGAGTAAAGGTCATCAAGACAAACAGATAAATATAGCAAACAATGTCTGTAGGATTAGCTGTAGCAATCTCAAGGTCCAGAATTTGAGTTCTCAAAGGCATCTGTTTTTGAGAAAAACAAACTATCTTCTATAGACATGAGGAAAAGCCCTTGGATCGCACATTTCACCAAGCTGTAATAAACGTAATTCTGGGATAAGGGAATAAGATTGCCAAAATGTTAACTACTCTTTACAATTGGTAGATCAATTCAAAAGGTCTTTAAATATCTTTACAGTCAGACATTTAAAAACGTGTTAAAATAGATAAGTTCATAAACAAAAAGTATGTCAATATTAACAAATATTTTACTCACCAGTTACTTGACATACAGCATCAATGCAAACCTTGTAAATCTTGGTATATAAAGCACAGTCTTATATGGGTACAATCATGGGACACATCAAATTCAGAAGAATTATACAATAAATTCAAAGTTTTTTTGCACCATTTTTTATTATTCATTAGCATTATCTATACCACTGTATGTAAAGAAGGGGCACAACAGTATCAGAAATATACTGTGTAAATGGCACAATTATTTAACAGTAACCAAACAAAACAACCTTATACATATTCACCTAAAAGGAACACTTGCACTTATGCTTTGGGCTTCTTTAACTAGTTTCTCCTACAATTTTTTAGGAGTAAAAAGTCAATGTGGATTTGAATTTCCATCCATAAAGTTTCATCTCAACATCTGTGAACAGAACAACAATTCTGTCTCTGCTCTTTTCCAACACTGAGCTCCCTATAGGGATCTCATCGGAGAACCCTGATGAGGTCCAAGCAGATACGATTCCGCTGAAGATCCACATCCATAACTCGGACTTCAACACGTTCTCCTGGTCCTAGAGCTAGACTTCTGCGCCTCTTGTCAACAGGGAGTTTCTCCAGAGTGATGTACCGCTTTGGGATGAGTCCTGAACGTCCCACTCCGATGTCCACAAAAGCCCCGAATAAAGCTGTGTTCTCCACACGTCCTGTTAGAACCATGCCCTCATGGAGGTCACCCATGGACACGATCCCTTGCTTAAAGTCTGCCTGCTCAAAGTCTGTGAGAAGAGGGCAGGACAACAAAGCAAAAAATAAGAGGATGCAAAAGGGATGGAAAGCATGAATGAGGAGAGAAAGGCATTTAAAAACGCATTTCAAGTAGAGGTGGCACCTATCTGATACCCAGTATCAGGACAGTACATGTAAAGCAATCCCAAAAATTATTTAGACATCTAGACATTGTATCCTAAAAAAATATTAAGCTCACTGTGTAAGAAAACAAAATGTTAATAATAAGTGCCATTTATTTTAAATAGACTGTTTTAAGACAGCTGGTGTGTTTGTTATAATTTGAGGAATCTGCAGAATTCTGCTGGTTTGCATCCAAAATGCCTTTGTACACACTGACATCATGATCCATCAAGGAACACAAGCTCAGCAATGCCACCATACAAAAAACAGCCCCAGACTTGGACATTTCCACCTCTCTGCTTTACATTACTCTTACTACCCTGGTTGAAATTCTTCTTAAGATTTTCTCAATGTGAAGAGTCTGGGCTAAACACTTTAGGGAACATATCTAATTATTGACAAATTTTGTGAATGTGATTTAAATTCTGATTACTTTCTACTAATTAAGCTCCTGTTTTGACCAGTTAGTTGTTGCTTACTTGGCACAGACTCAGCATGTAGATGTTTGGTTGCTTTTTATTGTTCTTAGTTATCTATGCAGTTCATGAACATGAACGTGAAATTATTTTGTTAGATTTGCCCTCTTGAAACGTTATTGTTAACAATGTATGCTAAAATTAAAAATGGAAGCTTTTGTGATTTAAAAACTTCACTCCCTTAAACTGCAATTTTGATATGAAAACGCTTATCCTTCAGGTTTAGAGTACTACAATCAGTTTGTCGCACTAAAAAGGTTTTTCTCTGAAACAAGCATAACATTTTGTAAAACATTATGTATTTATGCTTTAAGTAACCTAAAGAACTTCAATATATTTTCCAATAGTTAAATGGTCCAAATACTTTTTTGAGTCACTGTATGCATGTGTTTATGTATTTACTACACTGCATGCTCAAAAATATATTTTAAAAGAACCAGATAGTGAGTTTAGCTCATAAACTTGAATACTAACGTCAAGGGAAAAAGCAAAATGTTTACACATTACAGTGAAAAAAGCACAATAAAAAGAAAAGCTGTCCTCCCTTTTGTCATGTTAGCATATATTTTGCGCTGTCGCCTCACAGCAAAGAGGGCCTGGGTTCGATTCCCCGACCGGGTGACCGGGGTCCTCTCTGTGTGGAGTTTGCATGTTCTCCCCGTGTCTGCGTGGGTTTCCTCCGGGTTCTCCGGTTTCCTCCCACAGTCCAAAGACATGCATTCAGGCCAATTGGACATGCTAAATTACCCCTAGGTGTGAGTGTGTGAGTGACTGTCTGTGTCTGTCTGTCTGCCCTGTGACGGACTGGCGACCTGTCCAGGGTGTATCCTGCCTTCCGCCCGAAGACTGCTGGGATAGGCTCCAGCACCCCCCCGCGACCCTGACGGAGAAGCGGATTAGAAAATGGATGGATGGATGGATGGTAGTAGAGTGTTTGAGCCATTAGAGCATGGTGGCATCTACTTTTAGATAGCCATCTTAAGTCTCTCTCTAATTTCAACTTCACTCCAACTAAACTAGTCCATTACATCTTACAGCAAAAATATATATCCAAGACCAATAAAGGAAGATTAGTCAGATGAAGCTGCCTAAAACAAATGAAATTACCAGTCATTCTTTTCAACAGTCAGTTCTGTTTTTTCTGAGGTGAATTTCTTTCAAAGGTGCTTTTAGACAAACTTGGCCTCTCCACAGGCCCTGTGGTTCAGGAAACATTCATCTCTGATTATTCTTATCCGGGACACCTTACCTAACGCATGGATCACATGGCAGCTATTTATACAGCTGGCTACAGGGCGAGCCTCATCAGGCCTCCAAGCAGAGGAAGTGAACCTGCAACCTCCTGATGGGAAAGCCAGTGTCCCAATCATTTCACTACACACAGCTCTGAGCCTCAGACAGTGAGTGACACACGGCAACTTCGAATACATGACAGGCACTCTGCAGTGAATGCAACCGTACCATTCATCTCAATAATGACGTGAATACTTACAACAGAACATGTGCCTGGAATTTCTGATACCAACAAAGCAGAGTTTGTGGCTTACAAAAATGTGCATTGGAATGTGCAGTGGATTATTTGTCTCACACTCAAGTATCTAACCACATAAAATATTTAGATCTATTGTACAAACAAAACCTCAAACACCTAAAAATAGTCTGTATGTTCTTGCCAGAATTCCATGGTTAAGCTAACCTCAAATAACAGCGCCACTGTCAACACGCAATGGACGGAAGCATTGAACTCTCTCCAATACCTAAGAAAAAGACTCTATTCATGCATACATCGCACCATAGGCACAAAATAGGCCAGAATCAAAGATGTTGTCCCATTTTGTCTGCATGTATACGTGGAGGGAAAATTCCTTAGCAGAACTGGCAATGGATGTTAGGCTAGGGACTAAAGTGACCGTTATACTTTAAGGCAGGGGTGTCAAACTTAACTAATAAAAGGGCCATATTAAACATCTCATCAAATCTGTGGGCCAGAGAGAAAAAAAATTTATTCTTTTTTTAATGAATGTTGTGCTACAACCCAAACTGACCACTGTTTTTCAAAATATGCAAAAACTTCCAACAGTAAAATACAGGCTCTTGTAGTATAAAATAATAAAATATGACATGGTCTTTTAAAGCTACCTTTCTGCTTAAACTAGACACCGGCCATTCTTTCTTTGCTGCAAGTTCATTAAGACTTGGGCTTAATTCCTGAGATGTTGAGCTTACGTTAGGTGTTTATGTTGGTTGAACAACATCTGTTTACAGCTGTTTGGTGATATGGCTGGTGTGGAATTGGGTAGAATTGTGTAGAAATGAGGTCTAACTGCTGTCCCATAGGCTGTTCTTGGGGTAATAGAGTCAAAGCACATTATGTTGCAGTGCATGCTGGGGACTGTAGTGCAGCACACTGTGGAACAGGCTTATATTAACAGAAAATTTAAATACTGTACTTTTGCAGGCTGGAGAGGATTGCGGCGGGCCTCATCTGGCCCACAGCCTTGTGTTTGGCACACAGGCTCTAGGAGCACCTGATATTTCAGCAGCCAATATTACTCAGCGACAAATGGGAAAAAGGGAAATTATTGTTGTTAATCAAAGTGAAATCACAGTAATTCAGCATCTTATTTTTACCTTGCGCAAGCACTTAGGCACACATAGTGAGTCAAAAACAAAGTTTCAGGACACACTTCTATAACCTAAGGAAAGCTCAGCCAGTTTGCACTATAGTCACTGATTAATAAGTGTTAGTACTTAATAAGCATGGAATTTTAAGGGGTTAAGGCACTTTAAATTATTGGATGATAATATCAATGCTCAGGGCAAAATTTATAATAAGAGGTTGGTGTACCACAGAGGCATGACAAGTATGATGAATCATCTCAAATATCTAAGTACAGTGAAACTTATCCCAGGACCACTACTTTCTGCTGAGAGTCACACTAAAACCAGGGCACTCACAGCCTTAAACCTGTTTGTTGTGGTTTGTTCTGGCCATGTGGAAGTGGAACTGTGGAACAGTGGAACAGGAGTGAAACTGTCCTCAATAACTGTCATGTCTGTTTTGCCTTGTTATGGTAATGTGCATGGTAAAATTAATGTTCCATCTTTAGAGTCTTGCGCTCACTGCACTTCATATATTTATTACAGAGTGAATTTGTTTTAAATGCAAAAAAATATATATGATTATGATCAGTTATTGTTATCAGTACTGATTAAAACAGTTTATTATCAGTTAAAGTACCAGCTCGGAAACTCCACATCAAAGCATCCCTATTACTTTTCCATGACATGCGCCTACTAAAGATACAGTAAAATATCAGATTTGTTAAAGAAACCTAACTTTCTCCAGTAATTTTCCATTAAGGTAACATTATGCTGTGGTATTTCTGTTGGAAAAACATCGTGATGTTACCTGATGTATATTTCATCCGACACCAAGTCAAAGACATTATGTCATTAATCTTAATTATTATCCTGATGACGGTAATGAACATAGCACACATCATCACCAGCCACACCAGGAAAACAGCGTTCTCTGGCATACCTGAGGGTAATATTAAAACCAGGCTAAGCGTTTGTTGTTCACATGGTTTTATTCTCACAATGAGAGTGGCTGGGGGGATTCACCACTGACAGTGTTACTCTGCATTTCTATTTAAGCAGATTGTACTCTCATTAGTGATATATCTGTCGGCATGGCTAGTTTAATAACTTGGGTCTTCCCCCAAATCAAATGGAGAGACTTCAAAAAGCTTGGAGCACCGCCCAGATCACGCTAGACCAGAGGCAGACATGGGGGGAGGGGGGGGGGGGGTTGGCTGGGACTGAGAGACAGAGACAGAGAGCCAGACACAGACACTGCTCTCTTTAATCTGTCTGAATTATGGTCATAAGGGGCAGAAAGTGCTTTGGTCTGTGTCTGTGAAGGCGTGTAGCAGTCAAAGTGAGCCAAAAACTGTAACCTCTAATGTCTGTGGTTACAAAATGATGTTACAGTAAACTATTACATAACATTAGAGCACTGCAATATTAATCCTCATTTCCAAATGATAAATAAACCCTCTAAAAACTGAACATGCTGCATGTTATGTGAATGTGGCCTGACAGTAACCACCAACATTAAATAAACTGCCATACTAAAACTTTGCAGAGAACAATGGTTATCTAGAGCAGCGTCCCATTCTAGAGTACCCATCTCCTGCACGTTTTCTGCTCTAACACAACTGATCCAACTAATCAGCTAATTAACAATGAGTCTAGAATCCAGAGAGAAACTCTAGAATGTTATCCCCAATTCAAAATTTTCTAGAATGTTCCCCCAGCATTCACACTGTTATAGATGGTTCTTCTTAAGTTGCTCTATTATATTGTCCTCCCTTTCACACTGTTACAATAGGTTCTCTCCTCACTCTCACTGTTGCAGAAGGTTCTCCCCTCCATTCACATTGTTCTAGAAGGTGCTACACCATTCACCCTTTAGGATAATGTTCTACGCTCTCTCTCATTGCTCTAGAATGTACTCCCCTTTCATATTGCTATAGAAGGCTCTCCCCATTCATATTGTTCTAGAATGTTCCCCCCTACAAATTATGAGCTTCTCTCCTCGTTAACATTGTTCTAGAATGTTCTTCCCATTCACACTGCTATAAAAGATTCTCTCTAATCTTATTTTTCTAGAATGTTCCCATCATTCACACTGTTATAGAACCCCCCCTCCATTTACATTCATACTGTTCTAGAATGTTACCCCATTCAAACTTTAACAGAAGCTTCTCCCCTGATTTACACTGTTCAGGATGTTCTACCCACTCAAACTGTTCTAGAATGCTCCTCTAATTCACATTGCTACAGGTTTTAATATTGTTCTAGAATGTTTATCCAACCATTCAGAGTGTTACAGAAGTTTCTCTCCTCATTTAAACTATTCTAGAATGTTCTCCCCTTTCACACTGTTATTAAAGCTTCTGCCCTTATTCACATCATTTAAGCTTGATTGAGCTTGTATGGCCTGCAAACGGAGTGAATAAAAAAAATCATATTTTCACCATCTGAAAAAAAAAAATCATGTTTTTGTCAGTTTAAATAAGTGTACTGATGTCTAAATAAACCACATGAATAAATCACACTGTGTAGAGGCCTTCATTCTGAAACAGTACAGAGTTGACTATATCAGAATGCTGGTGATGCTCTGGGCCTGAGCAGGCAGAACACTAAAATATGCAGTGTAAGAGTACTTTAAGACCAGGCCTGGTAAACACTAACATAGTGTAATGTTGTGGAGGTGCTGGTTCCTTCTTACCCTGGCGGATGTCAAAACCAGGTGGCTGAGTGAGGCCATCCACAATAAGCTGTAGGGTCTCAGCGCTGGTGTTTAGATACTGGGCCAAAGCCTCCAAACCACTACGCCTCACACTGCTTTCAACCTGCTGCCGGAGCTCAGCACTGCCCAGCTGGTCCAAACTACCGCCAATCTGAGACAGGAACCTGGACAGAGATTCAACAGAGGACACAATTACACTGAGACTAAACATTGGCTGATAAAGTTCACTGCATAACAAAGGCAATGCTCTACAGTCAGGCACATCTACATTACAGGCTGTGTAATATAGCAGTGAAATCTCAAGGTCCAGGGGAGGTGCCTCTATAATGAATGGCTTTTTAATAGACCTCCCTAGAGCCCAACGCACATGGTGCATACTCCCAACCCCACCCCAACCCAGCCTCGGGCTGGAGGGCTGACTTGCAGAGAGGAGGAGAGGAAGAGGGGAGTGGAGGTGAGACTAATTATGCCCTAAATCCTGATCTCCAGGGTCCCAGAGATGAAGACTCTGTCTCCTTCCATAAATCACAAACCATTGCAAGTATATTAAAAAGAGCCACTGGTGGGGCCTTAGTGAGACAACAGGAGCACTCCCTCAAACCAAAGCCCAATCCAACATATAAAGCAGTTCAGATCCAGAAATGAGGGCTTACTTCACTCTAGCTTCACAATCATAGCCTGGAACAGGCGACTTTTCAGGTGCTAGGCTCTTAGCAAATGAATCTTCTCTCAGGGAACATTCAATGGATATAAACAGGGATGGGATGGGTGAACATCTTGATAATAAGCTTGGATATTAAGTAGCTTGCCTTACAATAAATTTTGATAATTTAACAGCTTCAAGCTAAATTGAAGAGACAGTGACAGTTATCAGCTGCTCATTTCCAGGAGTTGCTTTTTAAATACATTTAATACTTTATCTAAACAATCATTATTAATTCATATTCCATACATTTTGTTTATTCAAATAAACACATACTACACAAATAAATAGATTTTGAAAAGTGTTTTGGGTGCCTAAGACTTTTGCACACTACTGTACATAAGCAGAGAAATAAAGCATTTGGGACGTAAGTGAAAGCAAAGCACTTCACTTACACAGTATTGTGCAAAAGTCAAAACAGAGACCTGCAGGGACATTTTTCTACATTTCCAAAGTTCAGTGTTAGAAATTTGTTGCATTTTCTGCTTTGCACAATTCAGCACATTCAGTGATACTGAGGACTGGACTCTGGGGTGGAGAGTCCATTGTTTTGAAACACCACCTTTGTTTCATTTGCAAATTTTCTTCTTTGTTGTCTACTTCTTTTTCTCTGTTACAGCTTGTCTTCTCAGAGTGTAAGGATGGACAGAAACCATTTTCAGATCTGTACGGAGCCCCACTGATGATGACCTGTATAAATAAATTTAATGCGTGGCCAAGACTTAGTAAGGCATGGGAATGAAATCATAATGCATGGCCACAACTTAGTAAGGCAATATATCATTATTATGGCCTTACTGAGTCACATTATTTTTATTTATATGGGATGTTACCAGCAGGGCTCCACAGATCTGAAAAGGGCAGAGTTTGATTTTCTCCTATTTGGTGAAAGTTTTGGTATTCTGCCTGGTCTTGCACAGTTGTTAGTGGTCCCATTTTTATATAACTTTTAATCATTTTAAACTAATTCTTTTAACAATTTCAACAGAAATGTCTCCCAAAAAAGGAAAAGGATTCTGACTGGAAATTACTTAATTAATTTGTTAATTCTTCTCTCTGATTTGCCATCGCACATATAACAAGAAGAAGTCTTAAAAAGAGGCTTCACAAATGTGAAGATACACAAAGTGTGTGTGACAGAAGGGTAGCAGGAAGAATGTGGGAGGTCAGTGCGCCCAGAGGTGGCTGTGGAATGTGGGGCTCTGCTGGAATGCTGAGCCAGGCTGCTGATGGATAGCCATCGCCGTGGCAGCCTGACGCCAGCCAGCCACCACAGCTGTCCTTACTATGACAGACAGGGCAGGTGGACCGAAGCTCCACCCACTTCCTGCAGTACAGAGACACATTTCTGCATAGATACTGTGAAATAGTTGCTTGTATAGAAACTCTTACACACTACCCCCATACACACAGCCTTGCAACACTATGTTTTTATATCTCTCAGGGGACCTACTTTTGAACAAATAAGAGCTAATATAGGGAGATTCACTCAAAAGAGGCCTCAAATATTCTATTGTAACTCCCATTAGGATAAGTCAAACTGAACCAAAACAATCCGCTACATATTTTGACGTATGTATGTTTGCATTCATTACATGCAATGCTGGAAGTGATCTCTGTTTTCTGGCAGACACATTTGTTTGCGGCGCATGTTGTTTTGTTCAGACTGATTCACCCTAGTGAGAGTTAGTGCAGAATATTCAGGACCTTTTTTGAGTGAATCTCCTTGTACTATGCATGGAAATCAAAGCACTCAGAAAAGCACAATTAAATGTTCACCTGACCAAACTATTGCCATGCCTCTAACCCTAGGCGTAAAACCTGACACTAGATCTAATCCTAGAATTATAAAAAGTACCCACAACATTCTAAACTCAAGAAATAAGAATCTGTACACACACAAAACGCACACACAGACTATTCTTTATCCTTGACTGCCTTGTCTGAATACACCAGTGCTTGCCAGTGACTGTGGTGTTGGAGCGTAACCGAAAACTGTGTGTGTACAAACTGTGCGGCAGCTGTGTGTGATCGTGCCAGCTCCCCACTTTTCACTTTCTCTGTCTCCTAAGAGGAACAATGGACACTTTCAGGTTTTCAAATTCAATGAAACAATCAAGATGTTCGTGAACCAGACATCAGTGTAATATATTTCATGCCCCTGAGGAAATGCAGAAGACCTGAATTACAACAATGCAGCTTCAAGCTAACTTTATAATTACTAACAGTTCACAAGTAGACCTGAGCCCACTGAAACAAAAAACAATCTGTGGCTTTGCTTTTGTGCTTGGCCTCTGACTTATGAGGTGATGAAAATGTAGTAACATACAGATCTAATGAATTCCAACATGTCTCTCAGTTTAAACGGGCTATACGTGGCTGTGTCAGCTCTCCAGACAGTATCCCTGTACTGGGCTGCCTGGGAGGTGCAGAAACACATCTCCACAGCTGGATTAAAACATCAGCCCCTGAACCCAGGCCAGCGTGTGCCTTCACTCTAACCTGAACCTGAGCTGACAGGCTCAAGAGAATCCAACAAAGAATGAGAAAGACTCTGTATTCCTGGGCTACATTTATCTTACCTGAAAATCAACCACACATACATGTTTAACTGGGACATGACTGATTTTGTCATAGATATCTATTCCAGCATTGGAGCTAAAATTCCACTAATTCATATCACCAGGCAATATAAACATGTGTTCAGAAAAAAACAAGCACAATCCAAAAGATTTAGGTAAACAGTGCTTTACTGATCACACACTGTCATCTTTAATTGAAATCAATGCTGACTGATAAATCAATTGTGGAAAAGGATTGTTAGTTGACAGTTGTGAACTCTCTCAAACAGCTGAAACTCACCAATATAAAACAAAAAGAAAAAGCATGTTAACCTTAAAAACATTTATATAGGGCTCTGTCATTTTCACAGTAAGTAAATAAACAACTACTACTTCAGGTTCTAAGCAAATGATTATGGCCAGACAACAGTTATTTACCAAATTTGTGTAGGTTGTGTTCAGAATCCTTAAAAAACAAAAAAAAAAAACAAAAAAAACTTTGCATTACTCTCAACCTAACTGAGAGCGTCCCCACTAATCCATTACTCGCTGTCCAATCTTTTCCTTGTGCTCTGAATGACCACTTGTACAATGTAGGTGTGACACACCTCTAAGCTGCTAAGGACATGCTAAAAATGTGGGCATGGGTCTAAGCCATTTTTCTCTCTGGGAAAAATAACTGATATAAAAAAATACCCATTTTCCCCAAAATATCCAATTGCATGCTACAGCACAGTTAATACTTCTTGACGTGATGCTGCTAAGTTTGGTGAAGGCAAAGCTAAAATTAACACTATTATGTAACACCACCAGCTACTCAAATTGTAGCCTACTACTGCCAAAGCCACTTGACTACCACACTGGACAAAGATTACTGTGCAGGGCATTTTGATAAAACTGCTAGTCTTACGATATTAAATTCACAAAAAGTGTGTTAGCTTGCAGGCAGTATATATGTGGCAATACTTTTATTTCACAAACTTAAAAACTTCAAATTTTAAATAAAACTTATTGGTTAACCACAGAGCTTTACAGGGGCAAAATACTATTCAATTCTCCTACAAACAGAAACAGCCAGACTGGTCCAGATGCTAATGTCAAACAACAAAACGACAACACATCCTGAGAGACCCATGATATGAACTCTCACACTCTATATAACATGAACTCAAAATTAAAGTATATAGTTTTTTCTGCTTCCATCTATCAGGCTCTTCTTTCCACTGCATGCATGCTCTCGGCAACCTCTCCACCCTTGGTTCTTTAGAGCCGCTCTGGCTGTTGCAGTCTCTCCGGAGCTCAGGGGCCAAATGGCCCAGCCTAAAAGAGCTGTGGGGCTGTACTCCGGCTGATTTATGAAGAGCCGGCGTGCGGGCGCAGGCGGCGGCCCATCAGACTGGGGTCTCGGGTTTCCCCCTGGTGTGTTTGTGTTTAGGGGGGAGGCGGGAACCAGAGTGGTCAGGAGTGAGCGGGGTGCAGCTTCTCCAGCAGGCCTAATGAAAAGCAGCTCCACTCCACTGACGAGCAGCATGGGGGAGGCCCCCTGCTCCACGCACTGCAAGCCACAGGGTGGGCCCAGAGACAGAGGCTCTCCAGACATAGACACTGGGACTTCAGCATTTGCTCACTCTCCTGAGAAGGCTCCTTAAAGTAGGTCTTCCAGCATCAGTGAGAGTGATAAAAGCACAGCACACATTCTATAGTTACACTCTGCAATCCGTATTTTTAGAGTTAAAATTCATACTAACCAATTTTTTACTTCGAAATGAATAAATATGGAAATTCTGAGCTGATGTCAATGATTGGTATTTTTCACATTTTCACAACATTTCTGTTGATGCTACTGTTAACGCAGATACACACTACCTTGCAGAAATTGGGACTAGAACCTTGAAGATTAGTACTGCAGAGAAATGTAACATTGTGTAGTACTGTGAAAAAGATAAAAGAGATCACCCTATTTACTTTTTTGTCTACTTCCATTTCTCAGTAACAGCTACACATCATTTCTGACCCAGAGTGTTGAGTTGTCTTCTCACAGCGGAAGGATGGACAGAAACACCAGCTGATTTTTTCCAATCTGAAGAGTGGAGATGAAAGTGTTAAAGTACGGTTTATCTAATGGTGACAGTCTTGGTGGTAGACCAGATCTTGCATGGATCTTGGAAAGTCCCCATCACATTTTTTTCTTTACTTTCCTTGTAATTATTTAGTTATTTTCCTATTTCTCATGCAAGTGGATTATCTTGTATCTAATCTCCTCAGAAATATCTTCAAGTTAGGCATTTCAGATGCAAATGAAAAAAAAAAAAATAGTGAAGTAGCTAAAGCGAATTTGGGTAGTTACTTGTGTGAATTTTAAAGTCAGTGAGAGCTTTGGGATCAGCTCTTGTTGGGAGGACTCAACTGGTTGGTTTTAAGACTGAAAGGATGGAAGAGTTAAAGTGGCAGTAATAGGTACAAAAGTAAAGTGTAGACATTTTAAACGCTTATGTACTTTATGACCATGTTGACTGGAAGGTAAATGAATGAAACAGTGATCTCTGACTTTTGCACAGCACAAGGTTACCAAAGAAGTAAAATTGTAGAACATTTCAGAATTGCAGCCCAGTGTTTTCTAAACACTTTTAATCGGGAATAAAAGACATTTGTCATCAGATATCGTTTTGAATGATCAAATCTAATCATCTGTCCACTAATAACACTTTACTTTTAAACAATCTTGCTGGTACTGATATTATTGTAGTATCATTGTGCATTCTTAGTTTGAGCACTTCTGTCTTATCTCACAATATCACCAGCGACCCATTCTAAAGACACTGGTCCAGCATTACTGGCTGGTCTGTTCACTGACAACTTCACAAGATATAAGTTTTAGTATTTACTTCTGCCAGCATTTGCTAAAACAAGGTCATCTCCTATAATCTTCCCTCTCATATGGCATTTTGCAATTCAAATAATCTATTTGTATGAAGTCATTTCCATGTAAACCACATCTCATCAGAATGGCTCAAGTGAAACCAATATATGGGCACCTTTGGTGCACAAGTCTAGATCTTTAACCAAATCCACACCTTTCTTTTGAAAACCCATCAGGGGGTCAGCAGCCTAGCATTTGTATATATGTGTGTGTGTATTTTTACGTGTGTGGGAAGTGTTTCCCAGTGGTAGGGCTAAGGGTATCAGGTTCATCACATTAGAGCAACACGATCCACCATTACCGCCTGCTGGCCCACGCTTCTCAGAGCGGCCATCATGCAACAATCACCCCCAGAGTGAGAGGAGGGTGGGCACACGCCTTCACAGACGCAATCTGTGTCTGATTTCAGCCCTCTTTTCTCCTGTCCACACCAATCTCAAAGTCCGCCATATCCTGCAACGGCCCTGTTCCTCAGTGCTGAGTTGTTAGAGAGCCGGGAAAATTTTCATTGAATTGTGGGCTCACATTAACTGCTTTATTTAAGTGCTGAGACACATGGGGCAACAATTGAGAGAGGAAGTGAAAAAAAAAAAGAGGGAGTTAGTCTGCATCCAATAACATACGAGGGGGATGAAGGAGAGTGAGTGAAATAGAGCGCGAGCGGGACAGAAGAAAAGACTGATGAATCCAATGCAGAAATGGGCTGCAGATTGTTGGGAATCTGTCAAGCTTGTCATCATCATTATAAAGCCATCGTTCAGATATCCTGTTCGCATCATTAGCCCTCCGGTTCCAGCTCTGGCTAACGTCCAGCCTTCTTATTCGGCACACTTTATTAGTAATACCCCAAATTCCTCCCACACCTCCTGGAAACCCTTGTTTTAAGTCCGCTACATTAGTCGGGTGCTACATTACGAACTCGGCACTGCTGGTGGCCATGTTTAATCAAATCCTGTTTTTCCAAGAAAAATAGACCTGGGCTCACTATGACAATCGGAGTCTAGCAGAGCATCCATTAGCGCAGCATTTGGTAACGATAGAGTGTGTCGATAATACAGGAGACTGCGAGGGAGGCTTTTTCTGCCTGGTTTAGTAGGAAATGAAGCCGAACGGAGAGAAAGGAAAACAAACAGAAGGAGAAAGAGGAGGGAGGATATGACAGGGTGATTATTCCCCCTCTCCATGCCCCTAAGTGGCTTTATTAGACCTCTAACCCCCACAGACGCCTCTGACGACAGATCAGGCCAAGTGTTGGCAGACCGGCACACAGGCTACACAGTTTTCGACAGCAACGGCATGGGTCATTGTAAGCTTCAATTACTTACAAAAGTTTTTTGGTCAGTTTATGGATAGTTGGAAATGTGAAAATAACTTTACAGTAATGAGAACGGATGTGCTGCCAGAGTCAACTGTATAGTCAAATTCATTCCACAGCATGGTTATCTTCTATGCTGGCTTTGTGGTGTATTACCCACTTCTACCGTGCATGCACATTTAAATACAGACCTACTAAGTAAAACAGACATAGGCCTGGGAAAAAAACAAGGTGGTGAGTGAAGAAAACCCTTACCCTAAAGCTGAGCTGTGACGGTATCTCAAAGCACCAACAGTGTGTGCCTAAATCTTATTCAATTAGTCAATTCTCCCTCACACATGGACGCATTCATTTTGACTTGACTTGCAGCTGTCATGTGTAGAGCCCTAGGAGCTTCCGTAAAGACACATCTCCTGGCATAGGCCATCACAAGTGTCAAAGAGGAGTAGTCTAAACAGACTTGAGCAGCACAGCTGCAGGCACAGCTCCCATTCACAGCCACAGAGCCAGCAGCACATGCTCAATGTGCTTTTTATATGAGCAGTGGCAGCAATAACAGGTCCTCACACCACCCTCTGGACATACACACACAAACAACAAACATACTTTTTTCATATAATGTCAGGAAACGGGGTCATATATGGACCTTAGTACTGAATGAGTTCTGAATTAGTTATATAGTTTAAGAAAAAAAAAACCTAATATTTTGACCATGGATATTTACAGTGATTATGCTATGATCTATTTAACCCAATGCATTAATTGAGACAGGACCAAGCTAAATACATACAAAATCAACATTTATAGAGTACTTTCTGTTGGGAGGTGCCTGACCCAAACCCTAACGTCTAAATTTCAACTAGTGACAATAATACTTAATATTTGTTTGCTCCCCCCACCAACAATGTTTTTCAAAATGTCTTTTTGATTTCTTTGAAAGTGAAGTTAAATTCATAAACAAATAAATAAATAAAAAACCCAACACTGTCCCAAAGTTTTCATGACACTACTGAAAGAGTTTTAGCCCACAGATGGAGCCTTATTTTAGCCATACCTCTACATTTTAGAGCAGAAAGCTAGAATGCATCCCTGTCCCTCATGGACATGGTGAGCAGTTGAACACCACTTTTTTCTTAAATTAAATGTGTCTCAAGGTCTGAAACCAAGGTATGCAACCTTGATAATTGTCACTACAGAAATCATAAACTATATTTTCTGCAATTAAGCAATCGTTTATGTAAAATTTTGTGACGTTGTGTGTGTAAAAATGTTCAAAGCTGTGACTGCTGGTCACTTATTGGGTAGCGTTTTAAGGTTATGCTGAAAATGAACTAAACATCCAGTACTGTTTCAGTAGTGCTATAATTGCTTTGTTGGTGATAAAACAGAATATTCAATAATTTATTTCAGAATTTTTCCTGGAAAAGTATTACCAGAAAGTTTCTCACTGTTCGATGTGGGAAGGCTTTACACTAGATGACAGAACTTGACTGCATTCAGCCACAAGAGCATTAGTGAAGCCAGTTATTGGTGTTGGATGATCACTCCAACTCATCACATAAGTGGATCATTCCAGAAAACACAGTTCCACTGCTCCACATCCCAGAGCTAGCGGGCTTTATACCCCTGTAGCTGATGCTTGTCACCGAGAATGGTGACCCCAGGCTCATGTGCAATCTTTTAAGAGCATCCCATTCTACTGATGACACATTTCTTTTGAGATTATTTAAGCTGTGTGTTCAATTAAAGGCCTTAGGGTATCAACCTTTTATATATAGAGTATGTACCATCAAGTCTTATACAAAAATCTGGAAACTCATGTTTTTTTGTTTTTTTTCCTAAGTGAACAAATCTTAAACAAACTTAAATATGACACTTTATGCGCATTTTCTGGCACAATTTCTAGTTTACAGTTCAACATATTGGGGAAAAAAAACAACACGGCAATACTAAATGTGCTATGCTACATTTAATGCTAACTTTTTCCAATATGTTAAATTCAGAAAAAACAGTAATTGTCCATTTAAATGTGCAGAAGTATGTTCTGTGTAGAGGATGTGTTAAGTCTAATTTTCACTTCAACAAAACATAAAATCAACAAAACACATAATTAGAACAAGGCACCCAAACCTTTGCATATAACTGCCTGCATCATGTGTATGCAGTCACTGTTCAAAGAAAAACGATCACCATAACAGCAATTTTACAGGTGAAGGTAAAATATTTTTACCTTTCAATGCAAGTTAATAGAAGAAAAGTCAGTCTGAAGCATTTCTATTGTTCCAATTATCTTCAAACTGTCACACAATGCAAATGATGGCTTCTGCATTCAACAGATAAAGAACAATAAAAACGGACAAAATGGAGATACATGTCTCTTTTTTTGGGCAGCGACGGTAAGTAAGTACCCTTATTCAATAAGAATGCCCTAGGCTTAATCCTAAACCAAACTATAACAGTAATCTTTTGAACCAAAAAGAAACAGTTTTCAGTTTTGCTCTTTTAGTTAAAAAGGTAAAAACAAAACAACTTCCTATAAAGGCCATCTACTCGTTTTTCTTGGTTTTGTCATGAAAAGGTACCAAAACAAACATGTTTGGCTACCACCCCTCCACATGCTGTCCAAGCCTCAAAAGGACTATGACCAAGCAGAATGCCCCTCCAAGTGAAACAGAATGGTACATTAGTGATGTACTGCTCTCACCTCATAGCGATGCCGTAGGACTCAGGGTGGATGCACGTTTGGTCCAGAGGGTTAGGATGGTTAGAGATGCTGCTGGAAGTTTTGGCTTTGCTCTTCTTAGCTGCTGGCTTCACAGCAGCTGTGGAGTCTGCACTTCCACCTGAGCCGTAACTATATGAACAAAGAACTTCACAACTTAAGAGTTAGAAAAGCACAAACAAGCTAAAGTGTCAGTTTTTTATCAGTTAAATTATCAAAATCTTCAGACTTTTAGTGTAGGTCATATTTTGTTAAGAGTGATCAGTAGTACTGATTTAGATGTACTGAATGGAAGTATATTCAATACATCTAAAGCTTTGTTCAAACACAGCAGAGTAAATTGGACTTGTTAATCTGATTTTAGCCAGAGTGTCTTTCTGCACATTATAAACGATCAAATCTGTTTTGCATGACCAGTCTGTAGTCACATTTGCTCATTAATCTACATTATAAGTCTGCATGAGCAGGAAACCGAAGCCTAAACTCAACCCATTCCGTGATTTTGAGACCTGACCTGATAAAGGCCAACTGGTACTGCTAAATCTGAAACCCGAACCTGCTTGCACACACTAACAGAGATGGATCAACGCAGAAATGGGTTTACAGCACTTAGCTTGGTTACTAAGCATCTGAGTTGGCTGACAGAAAACGTTATGCTGGGATGAATTGGTAATTACTCATCTGTACACTACACACTACAGGATTTATTATCAGTATATTTTGTAGAATTTCCAATTGTACCTGGCAAAGAACATTACCCATCCCTCCTATCATCAACTGTGAACCTCATTAAACTTAAGTTCCTCCTGCTACTACTATTATTTTCAGGAATGCTTAAAATGAATCCCAGCTAGTATAATGTGGGGTACATTATTATAACACATTTTAGTAGTTTAAGGTATTTACAGCATATTAAATACAGACACTTACTATTTGGGGTTCCTTTTAAGACACTTTAGGCAAGCTAAACAAGAGAAACTCAGAGAAAGAAAGAAAACAAAGTTTTAAGTCATAAAATGGCCTGAAGTCATCCTGAAACACCATTTTTAACAGCCCTTGTCAGGCTCGAATCAGGTAGTAACCAAATGTAAACCTATATTTGCTGTTATAGTAATGGCTGACTAGGGTGGGGCAGGCAAAAGTAGGCTTTTCTTGTGACACATTCTGATTTCAAGAAGCACAAAAAAGGACAAAATCCAAAAGTGGCTTAAATCTGTATGGAAAAGGTCAGATTTCACACAGCTTCAAGAAAATCTTTTCTGCTCAAAGCAGATATGCCAAAAAGTCAGATTCTGAGCTGCTTGTCTGAACAAAGCCTAAGAGATCAAATCTATCCGTACAGCAGCTGGCCAGTACCTGCGTATGGACTCAGGGTTGATACGAACAAATCCAGCGCACTGCTGGAAGCTCTTTGGGCCAAGGCCTTTCACCAACTTCAGCTGCTCTCTGTTCAGAAAGGGCCCGTTCTTCTCTCTCCACTCCACAATGCTCCGCGCCCGGCCAGCATTAAGACCTGCCACATGCCTGCCAACACACAAACAGACACTCATGTCATGTCTCCCAAGAATATTCTTTTCAGTAGTTACTGTAAATTCTCTTATCCTCTTCTTTAAACCTTGTAACACACACCACAACAGGACTTCATACAGCCCTGCACGCTCAAAAGGCACTGACTTTTCACATTTCTCGTCATTCTCTTCTAACTGCAACTTTCAAATCCTGTTTGTTTTTGGTATTAGTCATAGTTTCATGTTAATGCTCTTTTCTCAGCATATATTCTGACTGCAAGACTGGACTTTGTACATCCATCCAGGAGCATGGAAATTCTATTTCATACTAATCTAATCCTTACATATTCATGTGTGAAAGATTAGTACAAATATTGAGAACATTTTCCAGAGGAGTTAGCAAAAGGTTTCCGAAGAGCTCATAATCTTTGTGACCTTTTCATATATAACAGGCAGGCTTTGAACGTTTTTTGGTGACACGGTGTGAGCAATTTGAAATGACAGCTCCCTCCAAAAGCAGCTATGTAAACACAGTATGTCATCACTTATAAATAAGGCCTGAATGCTGGAGTCACAAATGTGTAGCGTGTGAGCATGTGTGTGTGTGTCTGGAGTTCTGGAGCTGAGAACTCATTTAAAGTCAGGTAAACAGATGACCTGATCTCTGCCTGCTTCACACTCTACCACTTCTGGCCCTTCATGACATAATACAGTTTTCAGGTGCAGCAGCACAGAGTTTGGCCAACTTCAGTAAAAGGAGCACTCCAACACTGTGCATTTAGTATTCACTTTCTTGGTATGGGGTTGTGTGTGTCTCGCTGTAATTTGCCTGTATGTGTTAATAAAGGAAATAAAGTGTTCATACTTACAACAGAGGAGCACACAAAAATGTATTAATCTAAGCTCCAATTACTAGCAAAGTAAACATTTAGCTATTACATCTGCTGTTACATTCCCATGACAGCAAAAATATGTTTGTGTTAGACTATTTTATTATTACAAGGATTATATATGCACAGACCAGTGTGAAAACTGTATGTATAGTATAAAACAGCATGGTCACTGCTTCAGAGTAGAACAGATTTGATGTTTTTGTGAATACACAGTACTGTGTACAAGTCTAAACACAGTTACCAAGACAAAACACTATATAACATTAGAATAAACACAAACATACTAGATGCAACATAATTTTCTGGCATTTTAAAAGGGTTACTAATACATTGGTTAGATAAATACAGTTAGAAGAATGGAGGTGATCTCTGGCTATTGCACGTACTTGTTAAATTCCATCAGCAGTACATCTGATTTAACTTAATGCAACTGATTAAGAAATAATACTGAATTTTAAAGTGTACATACTAGACCCAATGAGGAGAGCTTGAGGAGACACACATCACATGCATATTTGTATTAAAAGATAGAAAAAGAGAGGGAAAAAAAACTCCCCAAATCAAGACACTCCTTAAATTAAAATGTCTTTATTGTATTGCCATGTCCTTACTGGACTCTTAAAAAATGCCCACACATAGTGGTTCGTGCCTTCTTCAGGGCATGTTTATTAGTATTTATTCAAGTGCTATTAGTAGTTAGTAATAATAGAGTGCTATTAGTAATTAGTAGAATTTAAGAATCATTACAATTAGAATTAGAATTATTAGTCCATAGTAGTGATGTTTGATTAACAAATAATATTTATTTTGCACCTTTAACATATTGGGAAAAAAATAAAAAATATTAAATACGCCATATAACTTTTGCAGGTCAAATATCTTCTTATTTTTTCCAATACGCTAAATTTAGCAAATAAACAGTAACTGTGCATGTGATCTCTGCAGAGGATGTATAGGTGCCCTGAGTTCAGCAAAAATGGTGCTAAATGTTGTTTTATGAATTTCTGAATTTCTTAAGTTCTTAATATCTTAAGTTGTCTCAGTCGTGTGTCCCATAAACTCGTGCTTACATCAGACCATCAGACAGTGCTGAAAGAATACAGCTCACACTCTTATCAGCAGATGTGTCCCCATAATGCAGTTGACTAAGGGTGAAGAGACTGAGAGGAAATGGAAGCATAGGAAGATGTCCATGCTAGGCTAACTCCACTCCTTCTATCGCTCTACATCTACTACCTCAGTAACAAGCTGGACTAACGTGTCGCCAGACTACAACTGACTGCACAGCGAGAGATGTGGAATTTTTGAAACATCATTCAACTAAACATGATAATCTCAGTGTTCTTGACTTTGTGAAGGTTATGACAAAACTCATATACTCAATTTCAAACAGAGTACGGGATGAACTGGTATACTGGCCACTACTTTATTTATTAACAGATAATTCGCTGTTGTCGGAAAAAAAAAAAAAAACCTTGTTTCTCCAAAAGAAAAAGGAAAAAAAAAAACACTCTTTACTTTTAATGCAAGTCAATGGAACCAGACGTTTTCAGTCTTGTTCCAAGTAATTTTGGGCCATTTCTTTTGGTCCATTTATTATGAAATTTACACCAAAATTATATCAAAAGATGAAAAATAAAAATGGAGATTTTATTCTGACAGCAGCAGAAAGAGGTTTTGTTCTGACAGCAGCAAAAAAAAAAAAAACACCTAGGACTGATGAGTGATGAATGTAAACTTGGAAAAATAAAGGTCCAGAAACGGCTCAGTGGAGCGTTGCCATGAAATCAGGCTTGATGCTAACACTAAACATATAAGACTTCCTACAAAAACCTACAAGAAAAGGTAACATACTACAAGAAAAAAGTAACGTGAGAGAGAATCGGCATAATTAAAGAATCCTACTAGTGTGTGTGAGAGACAGAATATGTGACTAAAAGATTTAATTGGAGCGTTAGTGTGCGAGTATAAATGTATAAAACATTGCTTGTGAGTGTGTGTAGGTATGTAGGTGTGTATAGCTGCAGTCTGGCTCAGGCTGAGTAGGGTGTCAGACTAAACAGAGCAGTGAGCAGTAGTGGGAGGCGAGTGTGAAGTTGCCATGTTGTGACTGCTGCTGGAAACTATTTGGCTTGTACCTCATCAGCGTCTCAGAGCAGATGTTGATGTCCACTCCCACGAAGCTCACACACTCCTGCACCACGCCGTCCAGCGCTGCCTTCAGCAAACTCTGCGACACATCGTGCTGGAAAGAGTGACCAACATGGCTTTGTGTGTGTGTGCAAGGCAAGCAAGAAAGAAAGCGTCATGAAAAGGAAACGGAGCTGTTCATTCATGTACAATATTTAAATTTGCTTGTATTAACTTACATGAACCGTTTATCTTGATGCGCCAGAGCCACACATGCCAAAAAAGAAAACCTACCAATATAACTGACTGTTTCACAACACCATAAAGTAGCCTAGTTTTTAATTAAAACTCCATGTCACAAGTTGCTTTTGCAAAATTTGTGGCCACACTAAGATGCATTTAGGAAGAGATAGTTATCTGAACATTATTAAGTGCTGTCGAAGTCACATTCTGAAAACAAGTCTTTCCACAAGGCCAGTGTTGTGCGAGCGGCGGTCAGAACCTAACCCTGAATACCTTGTGGTCTTCATGCCGGTCTGAGTGAAGAGACAAGGAAAGCAGCAGAGCATGGATCGCTTCGCCTCAAGAGAGATGGAGAGAAGTTCGGAGCCTGTTTTTGTTGGAAAGCGTCTGTGACACTTCAAAGTCCACTCGCAGGGGTTTTCCATTAAGCTCAGGGAATTGATAAAGTTAATCCAACCGAACTTTTCACACTTTGGAGGCATTTTTTAATGGAGATGGAATTCAAAGGGAAGAAAACCACAGAGCAGAATCCAAAACTGACAAAAATTAGGAGCAAGTGGGGAATTCTGTCCAGCCTTTGTCTGAATTGCACAGGGACTCTTAACCATATGGAAAACGTTACCGTTGTTAAAAACCCTGGTAGAGGGGCAAAACAGCTTTTCACTTTACTATCTCAGTGAGATGAAGACTCATCTCCAGAAACTTGATTTCCATAATGACTAAGACTGAAGGCCTTGTGCTTAGTCAGCAATAGGAGCAAAAGTCAAGACCACATACAGAACAGACAAATGAAGCTTAAGCCAGTGACCTTTACGCACAAACTCTACCGGTACACAGTATTTTTCATCATTATTTGACAGGCTGTACAATATGGACACAAAATGCAACGTTCAGTAAAGCTGTTGGATAACGCTATGTCGGCATGAGGCAGGATAAATTACTGTTAAAATAAGAGTTTCTCTGATAGGATGTACTGCAAGTACCGACTGTTTTTCTTTGTGAACAGAAAGGCAGCTAACTAAACTCAATGAAACAGTAAAAAACACAAAATTACAAAAGTAAAATAAAATGAATGAAATCCTAATAGCGGCTTACGTCAGAACTGCAAGCCCATTTTGTCAAGGACACACAGTGTCACTGATGCAAAGCATTGCATATACGGCACAGCAAAAGTTATTTGGCTGCTAATAGCAGCCCTTCGCAGAGAATTGGTAGCCTGTTCCAACAAGGTGTAAAAACAGTTGAGAGTCCCTGAATCGTTTTTTTTTTTTGCATTCATGTTTGTAGACAGGCTACATGTACATTTTTTTTCCAATATAGGCCTAAAAAACAAATATCATTTATTAAAAATCTCCTTATAATGATGAACAATTGTCACAGTACTCACTGCTGCATACATTTAATACAGTCTATGTATTTTACACACAGCACTGAGAGTGAGAATATGTTTACATTATGTTTCGAACACATTTACAGGATAGCAGATCAGGATAAGGCTGTGCATGTAGCCGTTTTGTAACTGGCTGTTTAGCAACATGGTTAACTTACTTGCTCTCCTCATGGGAAAGCAGGGTTCAAGCCAAGCGAAGGGAAGCACTGGTTGGACTTTTAGTACTACATTCTTGCCAAGCTAATTATGTCAGGTTGTGCTGTGGGTGAGAGAGAATTTTAACTACTCTGTCATTGCAGCAGTTAACAATGTATTTTATTTTTCATTATATTGTACATTGGTCTCCTTCCAATGTGTCTGCCATTTTCACACCATCACTGAATGCAGTGTTTTTTTAAGCCTACACTACTACTGTTAGCGGAGTTAAGGTAACTACAACTAAGGTTCAAGTCCATTTCACCTCTTGCCCCTACCACTTAGTCCTAGCCTACCCATTTTGCACAATCACACCTAGGGGTAGAGTATCCCGATTTTTGTTGATATAGAGGGGTAGGGTGAGGTCTTAGGGCTACATGATCCTCCAAACAAAGAGAAACACTCCAGAGTGTTATGAGAAAACAAGAAAAACTGTCTGCGCTGCGCATGCGACCAAAGAAATCCACAAATGTGAGCATTTTTGCTGTTAAACAATTAGGATAACAACGGTATCATCTTAGTTCGTCATTTCAGTGTATATTCTTCATAACAAACAGTAGCATGCTGATGTCTCAGTAGCTAGCTAGCTTAATTTCCTGTTCCCCCTTAAACAGTGCAGCATTTACATTCTACACTGCAGCACCATTTAAGGTGGAACAGGAAATTTAGCTAGCTAGCTACTGAGACATCAGCATACTACTAGCAATTTTTATGCTTATTTTATGTTTTATGCCCGCAAATAGCTGACTTCAGCTTCATATCACCGAAATACCGGGGTGGACGATAATAAATAATTGTCATATTCCCCCTCTTTGAAGTTATATGATTCCCTAAATGAACTAAAAACCAAAAGCATGGTATCTGAATTTTACCACTCCTCTGCTATCACTCCAGACTGACAGGGATTGGGCCTACCTTAGCAAGTGTTTTACAGCTATGCTAAAGCTTCAGCTCAGAGGTTCTTCGAGGTCCTAGAAGGCCGTCATTGTAGGTAAAAGGATATTTAGTTAAATGTTCCGTAAATTGTTTTTTTTTTTATGAATTTGTTCATTTTCTAAAAACTGAAAAAAGTTAATACACTAGTTTTTACCAAACTGCATTTTTCTTTATTATTTCTTTTTTTTTTTTTTTTTTTACTAATTTATTGATTTTTTTAAAACTATTTACAGAACCTAAAACATAAGTTAGCATTTTATGTACCTGCAGACCACTAGTCTATGCTGTATCAAAATATACAGAGATTAAAAGCAACCCAATAAGTAGCTTTACTTGATAATGCTGTGCTTGAAGTGGAACACTTCAGCACCACTTCATGTGTTCCTGCAAAACATATCAGTGGCTGAACACGGAGGCTTTTTTTTTTAGAAACTCCACAGTTGTAAAAGACCTTTATAGACAAAGGTTTGCTCTCCACACAATCCAAAGAACACAGAAAATTCCAGCTTCTTTTGATGAAGTGTGTTTCAAAACAAACACCCACCCACACCGACACAGCATGATTAAAGATATTCGCATGACCTCTGTGTCACACATTAGACTTATAATCACATATAAGAGTATTAAAACTTAAAAGAGAACACAGTGCAGTGAGAGATTTAGCACTTCGCTCCTGTAATCACCTCGTTTGGGGAAAGTCCAACAGAGGTCCCTTTCATTAAAGGGCAGCAGCACAGACCTATAGACACATGACACGTTGAATAGGTGAGCTAATAGTCAAATTTTATCTGAATCTAATCTAATCTGTATTTGTGGGCTCTAAAGTTGCTCAAGGGTCAATGCATTAAACAGAAGTAAATACATATGGCCCTTTCACAATTAACATAATATACACATTCAATACCTCACACACACACACACACACACACACACACACACACACACACACACTCTCTCTCTCTCTCTCTCTCTCTCTCACAGGAAAGGCAGAAATAATAAACAAAGATACAGACGGTATATTTTCCACATATTTAGACACGGTGGTCTACTTTGAGAGAGTGTTAGTGTTTGAATAGGAGAAATATGGGACAGGACTACGGCAGTGTAAATTTGGATCATATACATTAATGGTCTGTACGGTATTAAGTCAAGGATAGACATACTGTACCACCAGTTTTTTGCTGTTTCCAAGCAAGAAATATTCATTTAGCTGTAATAAAGGTCCCACATCATGGAAAAACAAAAAAAATGATTATGGAGCAAGGAGTAAATGGTATGTTTACTTCACTAAAGTCCATATATGGTATCTAAGCTGCTAAAACATTCTGCTTTACTCATGTTGAAAGTTATAAGGAGTGTTTCAGCTCTGCTTTTTGAATGAGGCACAGAAAGCTGTAGCCAATCAGAACATATTTTTATATATCAGTCTTAAAGGCACCACAGCAAAAAAAAAATCTAAGGTACACTATATTTCCATATGTATTCACTCACCCATCCAAATAATTGAATTCTAGTGTTCCAATCACTCCCATGGCCACAGGTGTATAAAACCAAGTACCCAGGCATGCAGACTGCTTCTACAAACATTTGTGAAAGAATAAGTCACTCTCAGGAGCTCAGTGAATTCCAGTGTGATACCGTGATAGGATGCCACCTGTGCAAGTTCCACAGTCAACTGTCAGTGGTATTATAACAGAGTAGAAGCAATTGGGAACGACAGCAACTCAGCCACGAAGTGGTAGGCCATGTACAATGACAGAGCGGGATCAACGGATGCTGAGGCACATAGCATGCAGCGATTGCCAACTTTCTGCACAGTCAATTGGTACAGACCTCCAAATTCATGTGGCCTTCAGATTAGCTCAAGAACAGCGTAGAGAGCTTCACGGAATGGGTTTCCATGGCCAAGCAGCTGCATCTAGGCCTTACATCACCAAGCGCAATGCAAAGCTTCGAATGCAGTGGTGTAAAGTGCCGCCACTGGACTCTAGAGCAATGGAGACGTGTTCTCTGGAATGACGAATCACGCTTCTCCATCTGGCAATCCGATGGAAGAGTCTGGGTTTGGCGGTTGCCAGGAGAACAGTACTTGACTGACTGCACTGTGCCAAGTGTAAAGTTTGGTGGAGGGAGGATTAGGGTGTGGGGTTGTTTTTCAGGAGTTGGGCTCGGCCCCTTAGTTCCAGTGAAAGGAACTCTTAATGCTTCAGCAGAGCAAGAGATTTTGGAAAATTTAATGTTCCCAACTTTGTGGGAACAGTTTGGGGACAGCCCCTTCCTGTTCTAACATGATTGTGCACCAGTGCGTAAAGCAAGGTCCATAAAGACATGGATGAGCAAGCTTGGTGTGGAACTTGACTGGCCTGCACAGAGTCTTGACCTCAACACCATAGAACACCTTTGGGATGAATTAGAGCAGAGATTGAGAGACAGGCCCTCTTGTCCAACTTCAGTGTCTGATATTACAAAATGCGCTTCTGGAAGAATGGTCAAATCTTCCCATAAACACACTCCTAAACTCCTAGTAGAAAGCCTTCCCAGAAGAGTTGAAGATGTTATAGCTGAAAAGGGAGGGCCAACATCATATTAAAACCTATGGATTAAGAATGTGATCTCACTCGATTTCATATGCGTGTGAAGGCAGACGAATTAATATTTCTGGCAATATAGTGTATATCAAGGAACATAGTTTTATAAAAATTAGGACTGTTTACAGTACATATAATCACACAAATGTCATAAGTAGTCCTTTAGGACAAAAAACATAAAAATACAAGAAAATTGTAGTATATGGGCCCTTAAAAAACAGGAGACCATGAAACTCTAATGCAAGCTTTACAATAAGGATGTCTTTGGTGTAAGGTTCAAACTTGATTTTTTTCCAGCTATTCTTTTTTTCCATTCCAGCGTTCCACTATATTTCAGTAGCAGTTAATGTTCAATCAACATGAGCTGACTTATTATATCCCAGCATAATTATGTTTCAGATTAGCCATAATGTTGTGCAGTGTGCAGTTCGAAGCAGCAAGATCCATTGTGATTAAGCACGCTGCATGAGGACTGTGAAAACAGAGACAGAAAAGGAGGATGGTCTGAGCAACAGATGTTCCTACAAAAACCCAAAGACTAAAATGACAGCAGAAAACAATTACAGTTTCCAAGGCTTTCTTGCACACTGTTTCCAACACTTAGAAAATGTAACTTTTGTTAAAAAATCTGCCTCTGTGGATGAGATATGATAAAAACTGCTGATACTGTATTTCTACACAAATTATCTAAAAATCACAGCTTCCAAACAACTGCCCTTCTTAGGAACTGCCAAAAGAAGTATGGTTGCTATACCTAACAAAACTCTGGCCAAGAATATATTCAGCATTTTTAAAAAGTTATCTATTGTGCATCAGTCTTCAGCTTGAAGTTTCGTCTCTTCTAGTGTGAAGGTGCTGATGTTTTAATGCCCAGTCCCAAAATGACTAACACAGGGATAAAATGAGTGGTGATTACTGCGGGGATCCACAGGGCTCTGTCTCGGGGGCCCTGTTCTTTTGTGCCAGAGGTGTTAATGGACATGGTAAAGCAGACCAGAGGCTGACTGGAGAACACGGAAATTGGTGCCAAAGCAAGGGGAGCAACTTCATAAAGTACAAGCTAATGACGATACTAAAATAAACTGAAATGAACAACCAGGAAAGAGATACTGGAAGGAGCAGCTCTTTAATTCTGTAGGCTTTGATGACTGAAAGATTGATTGTCCTATTAAAACAGGTCACTAAGTCAAGGGGATGCAGAAGATTAGCATGGCGTTCTGACAGCCAGATGCCTGACTTTGATAAAATATTAGTAGCTGCTTTTGAGAGTATTCTTATATGGGGGGGATAGTCACTCTTCACAGACAGGAAAATGGCATAGTTTGGGAAATCCTTTATGTTGGTATATGCACAATTGGAACACCATCACGAATCAATGGATTTATTTTTCCCTCAAATCTGTTTCCCTCAAATCATTAGAAAGCAACGCGTATCTGATGGAAAACAACTACACAATACCATGGAGTTTTCATGCAAAGTGAAAAAATACCAAAATACCACCATGCACTCTCACTGGAACCTTAGAGAGGTGATGGCTCAGTACGATTTTGAAATGCATGCCTGATGAAGAAAAACAAAGAAACAAAAAACAAATCTGTCTTAACAATATGTAGGAAGAGCTGGAAGAATGCTCACACAGATATCAAACCATTTTTTTTTAATGATATGATATACCAACACTATTCTACACAGATCCCTATGCAAGTAAAGCCACTGACAGCAGCTCATCAATCTTTCAACACACCCTCGAGGGACTTTCCACAAAGAATAACCAATATTTCCCCGTCCTTAACCTTCAAAAACCTGAAGCTCTGCAACGTCGGGACGCAACCTGAGAAGTGTGTGGACAGGTTTCCCATAAAGCTGCGCCCTAACCCTGGGGTTAGCTTTTGAGTATTTGGCAGCCGATTGGCTACAGAGGGCCTCAGGCGCGGATGGAGACAAAGTTCTCACAGTCCCTGAGCAGACTACGAGAGGAAGACACCCAAAAAGTGTCGCCTCTAGGTGCTTTGAGCTCCATTGCAGGAATGCACAGTCATTATGACACCATCAATCACTGCAGGCCCTTCTCTCCCCCAACAACTATTTCTGAAGTCATTTACAGGGAGTTATGTGCAGAGGTACACTAATTTACGAGGTGGGACGCCCCCACTGTGAATATTAGCACTCACATACTGGGAGAAAAACTCACAAGAATGGAATACAATCGAGCAAGTGAACTGGCAATGATCCGTGACTACTAGTGGGCTGCCTGCCACTGCTGGAGGTCAGGAGCACAAGAATAAAGATACCCTAGATTTATCACTCCCAAGTGAACAACACAGTACAAGGGACTAAAAATAGGCGAACAATCTAGGGCTACACCTGTGATCACAAGGCAGAAAAACATCAAAAACTGGCTCAGGCCCTCAATAATATAGCAAACTTCAAGAACCAGCAATTGAACAGGGTCCAAAATTAAAAATTCCTCCCCAGGCCCCACTACATCCTGGTCTATCATCGCTGTCACAACAAAACCTCTGAAATATTAACTTTAGTTATTTAACTTAGGAGAAGGACAAAATGTTCTCATATTTTAATGTACTTTAATGTAATATACTTTATATAGTATTCCAAATTTCATACCTCCTAAAATGTTTACATACAGTGTGTGTGTGTGTGTGTGTGGACACCAAGCTTTTCATTAGGTAGGCCCTCCCTTTGCTCGCAATGTAGCCTCATATCTTCATAGCAACATTCCCCAATCCATTTCACCACCTCCACCAGCCTGGACCACTGGTAGAATTAGGTTAGGTCCATGGATTCATGCTACGCATGCCAAATTGTGACCCTACTCTCTGTGCGCCTCAGCACAAATCGAGATTCATGAGACTTGGCTACCTTTTTCCAGTCTTCAATTGTCCAGATTTGGAGAGCCTGTGCTCACTCAAGCCTCAGCTTTCTATTCTTGGCTGAAGAGGAAGCTGTAGCCTTCTCCTATTGTAGCCCATCCACCTCAAGTTTCAATGCGTTGTGCATTCTGAGATGCTTTTCTACTCAATGAGTTTACAATGAGTTATAGTTTACCTTAGCCTTTCCATCAGCTCGAACCAGTCTGGTCATTCTCCATTGAACTCTCTCATCAACAAGGCGTTTATATTCATAGAACTGCTGCTCACTGGGTGTCTTTTCTTCATCACACCATTCTGAGTAAACTCTAGAGACTGTTGTGCTTGAAAATCCCAGCAAATCAGCAGTTGTGGAAATATTCAAACCAGCCCGTCTAGCACCAACAGTCATAATCGGTCAAAATCATTGTGAGCACATTTTAATCAATGTGGGGGGACTTCCGAAATCAGTTCTCATTAAGATCACGTGGCCACGAATCAGATATATATCTGATCTAGGACCACACAAGGAAGTGGCTCAGATCTGATTTGTGTGTTTCATACACCTCTGAAAAGAAAAGAAAAAAAAAAAAACAAATCTGTGTCACATTAAAGCAAAAAATTGGGTTTGTTCCACTTCAGCCTGGTAATGTGAATGTAGCCTTTGTGAACGTGTAGAGAAGAGGGTCTGGCATTTTATTAAAAGTGGGGAAAAAAAAACTCAAAGGCAAGTGGCCACTCTGACCACCAGAATTTTTAACAGCCAAAATGCAACATGCTGTGGCCAAGGGCACAAGTAGATAGGCTAATCAATTTCTACACAATATCTGTGGACTAGTGTCTCTGCTGTAGTCTCTACTTATTGCTCTTGCTGACAAGGTGAGTTGTTGCAATCAAACTAAGGTATCCCAAAAAAATAAATAAATAAACTGTGCCTAAATAAACACCAGGCTGACTTGAAGCTGATACTGATCTGCTTTTTCTACTCAAACATACCCATACATTCACTCCCTCTGTTCCTCATCCACATGGCTTTGCAGAGACAGCCCTGAAGACAAAACAGCCCAAACTCAATTAGAGCATCTGGGAAATATGGGGCGAGTCTAGCTTTTAAACACACACACAACACTCGTCTTCTCCCTGTTTTTGCAAACATCCATATACACAATACTCTCTGCTTAAACACCAACAAGTCAGGCAGTGCAAGGTATAAGCCACCAATAACACAAACACATGCATTGACCACTCTTCACCTCCAACAGGCCAGTAAGAGTCTCTCACACACATACAGAGCAGGATTAAATTCAGGTGCGAGGTCCTGTTTGGCTTGGATGGGCCCCAGTGCCAGAACAAAGTGGTTCTGTCCACACTCGGCCCAGTTAACAGCTTTTTCATGAAAAGCTGCCATTCTAAGATGTCAATCAGTCCCCCGCTCTGCTCTCCCTCTCCCTCATGATCCAACGTGGATCTAACCAGCTGCAGGCTCTGAAAACACACTTCCCAGAGAGAGCTGAAAACACAAAAGATGTTTGACTGGGGGATCCCTTTACATACCTCCCAACCCTTTGCCTCCTGCGTAACTAGAGACCTGCGCTTTCAGCAAAACATGAAAGACCTAAACACGGGAGAGCAGAAAACAGCTGAGCTCATCCTGACAGAGGCTTGACACACAGCATGTACAGAGCTGGGGAAGACCTGGTGACCATTACCAGAGGTCACTCTTTTCACAAATCTCCCAAAGTATTAAAACCCCCTTGAAGCAAACTGTTGCCTAGGTCCCTTATATGGGCATAAGGGCCATAAGTTAAGGCCAAAATACTTTTTACCTATAAATGAGAACATTTAATCTATTATCAAATAACAAATTAAATGTATAACCGTGGACAACACCATCGCCTCATGC